>NC_064848.1:12734513-12849513 GCF_024139225.1 Suncus etruscus
AAGCAGAATCAGGTTCTACCCTAGGGTGGGGGCAGAATGCCAGGTCACACCCTAGGGTAGGGCACAATCACCGATCGGGGTAGGGTCAGTAACATAATAATTCCCTAAAATATTTACATATACAACAGTTCAGTACATGAATACATGGGTCCCGGGCATGTGGGAACCAGATGGGAGTGTATTTATCAGAGGAAGCAGCAAAGAGTTCCTCGGGCAGGAGAGAGGGCTCTAAAACTCAGATACAATGAGGAATGCAAGCCGAGACCAGCCTCAGGTAGAAGGGAGCCCAGAGGACATTACCCCATAGAAATAGGAGTTGCCAGCATCACTAGTGGTACTAGAAGACAGGCAGTAGGGAGAGAAGCTTGTGGGAGGCAGAGAAGTAGGCATCGTGGACCACTAACATGGTTTGTAGATCGTTAAGTGGTAAGATGGACTAAGTGGGCTGTGGTGTGGCCAGTAAAGGAAGGCCTACCGGAGAAGAGATAAGAGAAATGGCTGGCATTGGCACACCAGGGGACCTGGCTTCCAGCTGGATGAAGCTTAAGAATGGAGAGCGGGGGCCGGGTAGGTGGCGCTGGAGGTAAGGTGTCTGCCTTGCAAGCGCTAGCCAAGGAAGGACCGCGGTTCGATCCCCCGGCGTCCCATATGGTCCCCCCAAGCCAGGGGCGATTTCTGAGCACATAGCCAGGAGTAACCCCTGAGCGTCAAACGGGTGTGGCCCAAAAACCAAAAAAAAAAAAAAAAAAAAAAAGAATGGAGAGCGGGGGAGGAAAGCAAGGATCTCCCAAAAGAGAGGCTGGGGTGTCTGGGTTCTCACTTCTGAAAGTGAGTTTCATGTCCTATAGTAAAGTGAAAAGCCTTCTCTGTCCTACAGGTTAGGGCTAGAGAACTGGGGAAAAAAAGTGGGCAGGGAGGATGGGAGTCCAGGCCAAGCCTCCACATCCACTATCCCTCTTCCAGCAGGCAGTGTCCTGTAACAGAGGTGGGAGCCAAGCTGCTGTGAGCCCCCCACTGCCCCATACAGGCTCCAGGCCTCCCTTGAGAATCTCCCTTGAGTATGGGGACCTTTGCTCTAAGACCAGCTGCTCTGAGGCCAGCCCTGAAGAACAAAGATAGGACCCCAATGGTGATGCAGAAATGGTGGTGGGTTATGTTCTGAATATGTCAGAGCCAGTCCACAAAGAACTGGAGCCCTTCAAGAAAGGAGTTGCCTTGGCAGAAGGAAATGCCATGGGAAGATTATGAAAGAGGACATTGAAAGTTCTGAGTCTCTCCCAACATTACTCTAACACCTCTTTTTTGTTTTGTTTTTGGGTCACACCTGGCAGCACTCAGGGGTTACTCCTGGCTCTATGCTCAGAAATCACTCCTGGCAGGCTCGGGGGACCATATGGGATTTTGGGATTCGAACCACCATCCTTCTGCATGCAAGGCAAATGCACTACCTCCATAGTATCTCTCCGGCCCCACTCTAACACCTCTTATGTGCAAAAAAACATCTTTGGGAACCAGGAGAAAATCCACATGAACTGTCCTGCTGCCCAAGAAGCCCATGTTCTCCCCAGAATACGTATTCCTTCCCTCACCTTTCTGTAATTTTTTAAACTATTCATCCTCCACTTTTCTACGGAAGCAAAGAACCTGGGAAGTTTTCTTCCTACTGTGAAAACTTGGCCCAGAAAAATGAACATTATTGCTGACATGATGGTATAGTTTTTGGTTGACTTTCTTTTAGGGATCCTCTCCTCATTCAGCTAGTCTTAAGTAAACCTGCCTGCTAACTGTGAACATTGGCTTTTTTTTTTTTTTTTTTTATCAATTATTGCTTGCATTACTGCTGCAGGAATTAGGTCCTGTCAAGACTTGTTTCTTAACTATTTTGGTCCAGAGACAGAGGCCAACCATTTGAAATTAGAAGAATTTCCTTGATCAGTTTGAAAGCTGGGGCCCTCCTGAAAACAACTATTTGCTGAAGTTTTGCTAAAAAACCATTGTTTTGTTATTTCCTGTAACAAGTTCCATATATAACCTTTGTAAGTGCCCTGAGTTTATGATTGGTGAAAGGCAATTCCAAGGGAGGTAACTCGTGAAACTGTAACCTTTAAGGAAACAAATCAGTCAAGATCAATTCCTTAAACTGTAGAATAAAGATAATCCTTACTAAGACCAAAGATAGGGTTTTCTTTGATCATTAAAGCAAAAATAACTTTGCGATTGTAACTGTATTTCTTAGTGTTGTTGACAGTATATTTGGTTTATCTACTGAAGTATTATGTACTCCACACTTTAAAAGGAGGGGGAGAGAGCCCGGAGAGATAGCACAGCAGCGTTTGCCTTGCAAGCAGCCGATCCAGGACCAAAGGTGGTTGGTTCGAATTCCGGTGTCCCATAGGGTCCCCCCGTGCCTGCCAGGAGCTATTTCTGAGCAGACAGCCAGGAGTAACCCCTGAGCATCACTGGGTGTGGCCCAAAAACAAAACAAAACAAAAAAAAAAAGGAGGGGGAGAACTGAGTTTGGGGCTGCACCTGCACCCTTTATGTGAAGTGCAATGCTTCGAGGCTAATGAATTCTTGAGGTAAACTTTGCTGAGTACTTCTATCCTTGCCAACCTGGAATCAAACAGAGACCATGGCTCCTTCCAAACTGTTGGTGGGGAGGGATTAGTTCCCTCACTGCAGACTGAAGCAGTTCAAACAACTTCTGGAATATCTACACTATGCAGGGGCCCAGGACAACTCCCCAGCCCTCAACCCCAGAGAGGATGGATTGGGAGTGGGGTGGGAATCAAACAGGAAGGCAACAACTTGGTCTCTGTTGGGGGTCACCTCCCTGTCCCCCCAGATAACAAGTCTAGACCCCAACTATAAGAGGATGGCCCAGGCATGCCTGGGGCTCTAAGACCTCTAACAGGAAGGAGAATGAGGGCAATCTGAGTGAAAGATTGGGCCAGCCTCCTCTGCACCCCCAAACACCCATTTCTAAGACACTGTAAACATCACATTTATTTGAAGTCTTCAAGCCTCAAGTACAAAGTACAGGACAGCAGGGCTCTCCCTCATGCAGCCCTGAGTCTGGCCCTGTCGGGCATGCAAGACAGAGCCTGTATAGTCACAGCTGGATACGGGCAGGCCCTAATCTGCCCTCCCCACCCAGAAGGCAGCCCCAGTGATCCTCAATTCTCCTGCTGCAGTGACCTTTGCTTGGTCCTGGCCTTTCTGCTGTGCTCCTCTGCTGGGACAATCAGACCTGAGCCACATGCTTTGCTCCTCCACAAGCAGGCCCTACTGGGCTGCTTCCATGGGCGCCATCTTCCTTAGGTCTGGGGCCATACCAACGCAGGGTAGGCCTGGCTTTCCTTGAGCTGGGTCCACAGCTCAGGGCAGGGCCCTCTGCAAAGGCCTGGAATGGCAAAGTCTTGTCCAGAGAACCAAGGCCAGTGAGAAAGGCAGGACAGCCTGGCTCAGCATCTCCCAGACTCCTCCATGTTTCTTGGCCTCCTCCATTTACTGGCTCCTGCCTGGGCCGGAAACGGATACACAGTGCAGCAGCTGGGCCGCCTCTTCCAGGACCGTAGCCCCTCTGGCTTGATGCTTGGTGAGGGGCTACTTCAGAGCCCTGAGTACAGCCTCCAGCTTCATGGCCACAGCCAGGTCACCCTTCACCTTCAGCCGTCCACTCATGTAGGCACCCAAGGGCCGTAGCTCCTGGCACAGCAAGGCCTGCAGGTCTGCCTCGGTTATCTCCACCACCACATCGGGGACGCAGTCAGGTACTCCCAGCCCCACCCGCCCCTGCCCTGTGAGGGAAGAAAATATAATTAGTGGGGAGCTCGATTGGGAATGGAACTAGGAGGCAGGGGGAGAGTGGGATGGCAGCCAGGAGCTCAGTCTTGGATAGTCTGGATCTATTTCCATCCTGACATCCTGGTAACCCTCACTCACTCTTGGGCTCATGGGGAAAATGTGGGCCAAGACCTGGGGACCCAACACACTCACATGCAAGCACACACCTGCACGTATGCACACAATCAGCACACTGAGTTGTCCTGCTGACAGTAGAGATATGAGCTCAATGACCAGTTCTGCAAATGGTATCTGTCCCGGGCTGCTATGATCCCCCTATCACCCCCTCTATGACTATAGGAGTGAGGAGCCCAGGAGGATGGGACAGGGCAGTGGGTAGGAGGGCAGGGAGCATCACCTGTGGTGAGGTCCAGGAAATAGATGCTCTGGGAACCGCTGGGCAGGGTGACGTTGAACTGGTAGCAGGCGCCAACCTGGCTGACCAGTGCCTCCGACAGGAAGGGTCGCAGAGCAGACAGCAGCCCTTCAGCCACCGGCTGCTTGGGGCTGGGCCCAGCACCTGTGGGTTGGGCCGCTGGCTCGACTTCACTTACCAGCTCTAAGGTGTCTGCAAGGTGCGGGGTTGGGAGAGAGGTGGGAAGGAGGCCATGAGCTAAGGTTCCCTCCCATAAGCAGATGCCAGGCTCCTCTGCTGAGGGTTTGCCCTGGGGAATCCCCATAGCCCTTTGTGAAGTGACCCCAGCCAGCCTTAAGTAGAAAATGATTTTCTGGGGGCCAGCGAAGGTATCTCGATCATAAGGCATTTATTTGCCTTGCAGCAGTGAGGCCCGGGTCCAAGTCCTCACACCAACCTCCCAGCCAGAAAAATAAAAAAGGATGATTTTCTGGACACTGCTGCCTCTGGCCCTCAAGATACTCCTAGGGACCCCACATTCATAGATACTAGGGTTCTACTCAGCTCTGGACTCAGGGGCTCTGAACAGCTGGGCAAAGCGTGCATTGCATAACAAAGTCCGGCTATAGGGGGCAGGTAATTTCACCCATGTCCTCAGGTATCTCACCTGGCCCTGGAGGTGGGGTGCCTGCTCCCCCTGAGGACAGGCTTCCCCCAAGGAAGTGGAGGGCCAGTTGCTGGAGGGTGCTATCCAGGGTAGGCCCTGCTGGCCCATCTGGGGGCGGCTGTAGCACTGCCTCCACCGCCAGCTCTACACGGTCCACCTCCAGACCCCAGGTTCTGGTCACATCGTTGATCTCCAGCTGTAGGGCAGTGTGAAGAAGAAACGGAATCTTTTCAACCAACTTTTCCTGGAGCAGCCAGGCACTGGGGGAAGAACTATGGGAACTCTAGGATGGGTAGGTGGCCAGAGCACCTGAGGGGAAGGTGGGGGGGCTTCTTGACAACCCAAAACAAGGTGAGCCACAGGTGAGTCGATGGGAGAAGTAGGGCCAATTCTAGCTGCAGCCCACGGTGCCCACTGGATCACTCCAGTGCAATGGGACACAGAAGATGCTCTTTTTGCTGGGAACAAAGAGCCTTAGGGTGTGGGCCCAAAGAGTCTTGCCTCCTAAAAATACCCAGTGGACCCTGGGCTGGAGGCATAGAGGTCGGGAAAGATGCTTTCAAACTGCAGGCCCAGGGGTTGTGAGTTGAGAAACAGCTCTGCACACTATAGAGACACAGACATACAAAACCCCACAGAGCCTGTATGGCACTGGCTAGGGCTAGGGCTCTGGTGTGATGCCTGCATGGACTATGAGCCAGGTGTGAAGGATGCAGGAAACACAGATGTGGAGACAGGTCTGGAGGGATGCTAACTTTTCTTCCCCCGAATATATTTTTATGTTTGTTTTGGTGCCACAAAAGAGATACTCAGGGGTTACTCCTGGCTCTGCATTGAAGAATCACTCCTAGTAGTGTTTGGAGACCACATGGGATGTCAAGGATCTAACTTGGTTGATCACATGCAAGGCAAGCACACTACTGGTTATACTACAGTTCTAGTACCAGAGTCTAGAAAGGAAGGAAAGTGGTTCATACAGTGAGGAGCACTGGAGAAGTACAGTAGGGAACAGCAAGAGGAGGTGGGTTCCCAGAGCACCCCAAATAGGAGGACAAGCACCCCAAGAGGAGGATGTCTTGGTACCTGGCAGGGGGAAAAGTAGATGCAATGGGGGAAGCTGAGCCCTGAGTCTA
Source organism: Suncus etruscus (assembly GCF_024139225.1). Classification (NCBI taxonomy): domain Eukaryota; kingdom Metazoa; phylum Chordata; class Mammalia; order Eulipotyphla; family Soricidae; genus Suncus; species Suncus etruscus. Next base: position 12,740,515 of record NC_064848.1, read on the forward strand.
CCAGGCACAGAGAGGAGGGAGAGAGAGAATGGTAGGGGTTAGGGAGAGAGAGCAAGAGAGAGAGCAAGAGGAAGAGAGAGAGGGAGAGAAGGAGCAAGAGAGAGTGTGAGAGAGCAAGAGAAAAGGAGAGTGAGAGAGAGAGCAAGAGAGAGAAAGGAGGGCCCGGAGAGATAGCACAGCGGCGTTTGCCTTGCAAGCAGCCGATCCAGGACCAAAGGTGGTTGGTTCGAATCCCGGTGTCCTATATGGTCCCCCGAGCCTGCCAGGAGCTATTTCTGAGCAGACAGCCAGGAGTAACCCCTGAGCACCGCCAGGTGTGGCCCAAAGAGAACAAGAAAGGGAGACTGAGAGAGCAAGAGAGAAAGGGAGAGTGAGAGAATGTGAGAGTGAGGGTGAAAGCAAGAGGAACAGAGAGATAAGGAGAGAGATGGAGAAGAACGATTGAGTGGGAGGGAAAGAGTGGGAGGGAAAGAGAGAGAAACAGCAAAAGAGTAAGAAAGAGCAAGATCACAAGTACTCCAGCAGGCAGGAGAAGGTACATGAATGGAGAGGTAGCACAGGAGAAAGCTGGGGGCCCCTCTGCAAAGAGTAATGGGGTGGAGGGGGCACTCATGGCGAGGAGCTGCCTACCAGGAGCTGGTCGCTGATCTTGAGCTTCTCCATCTGGATTTCCCGCAAGGGCCGCTTCAACAGAGCCTTAGTCATGGCGTTCTGGGCTGTCATGCGTGTGGCTGTATTGAGGTCCTTGATGGTCATCACCGACAACACTGGGTCCCAGATGCGGAACTGGACATCAGCCCCCACAGAGAGCACAGCCCCATCCTTTGAGGTCAGCTGTATGTGTGTTTGGGGGTGGAATGTCAATGAGGAGGTGCCAGGAGTGGGGCTGTGGAGAGGTCAGGCCCACGAAGACTCCTCCACTTAGTCCAGCTCCACAAGGCAGAATAGGGTCCCCAAGAGAATGGGGTCAGCCACAATGTCCTCAAAGCCACGATGCCTTCCCCACCGCCAGCCTCAATTTCCTAATCTCCTCTCCAGTACTCCTCTACCCCCACCTCGGGGGTCTTGATACACACTACACACCTGCCCAAGCCTGCCTTCCCTCTGCCTTACCTTGCAGGGAGGAACATTGAAAGCTCGTGTCCTCAGATCCACTCTCTGGAAGGAGTCGATAAAGGGCAGAAGCAGCACCATGCCAGGACCCTGCGGGGTACGGATGTGGCCCAGCCGGAACACAATCATCCTTTCATAGGTGGGTACGATCTGAACACAGAAATAAGGGAAAGGACCAGGAATGGCAAGCTGAGGACAGTGGTGAGCTGGAGGACATCTGTTTAACTCGCTCCCACTTTTGCCTTTTGCCTGGCCAGGAGGGATCATACTAGGCGATGCTCAAGGGCTACTCCTGGCTCTACACTAAGGGATCATTCCTGGCAGAGCTCAGGGTAAATATGGGATGTCGGGGATCAGCATGTAAGGCAAATACCTTAATAGCTGTATTATCTTTTTGTTCTCCCCTCCTACCCCGTTTTTGGGTTTCTGAGCCACATCAGGTGGTGCTATAGGTTTCTTCCAGGCTTTGCACTCAGGGATCCCTCCTGGCAGTGCTCAGGAGAACAATACGGGGTGCTAATGATTAAACCTGGGTCAATCATATGCAAGGCAAGCATCCTACCTGCCTCTCTGACCTATCTCTCTGGTTCCTTCACTTCTGATTAAGATAGGGAAACCAAGGTTCACAGTGGCTAAGTGATCTGCTCAGAATCAAGATTGTACAACTATTCTGAAAGAGTTCATGCTCTCAGCCTCCACACAGTATTTACTTAATCCTCATAGAAATGTGGTTGAGAAGACACAACTTAAAGCAGAACATGTGGCCAGAATGTATTTAATAGCAATCCCAAGGAAAGGGCTTTACCAGCAAGAGATCCCTGAGTTCTCAAAGAAACAAAAACATCCTGAGAAATACATTGAGAAATGAAGACCCAGATAGGCAAAATGACTTGCTCAAGGTCACATGGTTTTATTTTGGTGAGAGGTCATTTTATGAGTAAGAAGCCAACCCTTCCTAGGACACCCTGCTTGACCATCCCAAGCCAAAAGGCTTTTGTTCAATACTGGCAGCTGCCCTGGTTGCCCTAGAGAAGCTGGTGTTCCTACCTGCATGTTTAGAAATTCTAGGCAAAAGGGCAAACGGAGAGCACTGAGGAGCAAGGAGCCACTGAAGGGGAAGGTGGGCAGAGTTCCCTCTATTTGCAGCTGCCTTGTTAGACCCAGGTGCATTCCTAACCTGTCTCTGTGCTCTTGTCTTCAGATGCACTTCACACACACAAACACACACACACACACACACACACACACACAGGAAATAAGGCCTGGACACACACAGCACACACACACAGACACACAGGAAATAAGGCCTGGACACACACACACACACACACACACACATACTCACACACCTTCCTCGTTCCTCTCCTCCCTCATTCCTCTCCTCCTGGACACACACACACACACACACACACACACACACACACACACCCCTTCCTCATTCCTCTCCTCCTGGATATACACAGCACATGCACACACACACACACCTTCCTTGTTCCTCTCCTCCCTCATTCCTCTCCTCCTGGACACACACACACACACACACACACACACACACACACACACACACACACACACCCTCCCCCCTCCCTCGTTCCTCTCCTCCTGGCACGAGCCCTGGAGGAAATAAAGCCTGGATTCCTATGATTCATTATTTGCTGGCCATTTCTAAGTTAGCCTCAGCCAAGGGAGGAAGACTTGGCAAAGACATGTGTCTACACCTTAAAGCCAGCGATCAGACCACAGTACGGGGGCTTCTGGGAAGGCTTGTTTCTCTCACCCAATGGCATCCTTTAAGACTCAGGGCAATTCACTTTCCTCACTGAAAGTTGGGAATAGCCCATCTCTGCCCAGCCATTTGGGACAAAGGTGTGGTAATACAATATTTAGGGGCACAGAACAGAGGAAAGAAAATGTGTTCCTCAATGTTAACACTGCCCCACCGACTCACCTTTAAGGCAAACCAGCCAGAAACGGGGAAGGTGACCAGCAGCAGCAAGAAGCCCAGGAAACTGATGATGCCATGGCAGAGGCAGGAGGGCCAGCTCTGAGGTACATCTGAGGACAAGCACAGAAACAAGTTAGGAATGCACCTGCATTGGACAAGACGCCTGCAGGCTGAGGGAACTCAGACCACCTTCCCCTTTAGTCTCCTTTCTCTTCAGTGCTCTCAGTTTGTCTTTTTGCCTAGGACTCCTGGTCCTGCAGGCAGGAGCTATGCAAAGATTATTCCCCCCTCCTCCACAATGAAGCCAAATAGACCCCAATTCTACCCTCACAAAGTCCCCATCTGCTAGGCTGGAGTCACAGAAGCTGAGCTTTCAGTCCATCAGATGTTCTCTCATCTGTGGGCTATGCGGAAATCTGATTTATCCTGCCGCCCTATGTAGGCACAAAGCCAGGAGCACCTGGACAAAACTGGAAACACCAATTGGTTTGAAATGGATGTTGTTGCTGGCCATGACACAGGCTGGACCAAAAGACAGTGAGCTCATGTCCGGTCATCAGAGCTACAGGTGATGCCTAAGATGCTCTCTCCAAGCTCACAGTGCTTCACTCCTCTTTGATGCCTTAAACAGGTTACACGTAGTTCCTCAAGACAACAGTCAAGGTACCAGAAGAAGGCCAAGATGGGAGTGGAGATCAGAGCTCCAGAAACTGAGTCTCTAGTTCCATTCTTTGCTCTCCAGTGACCTCTCAACCTTGGGCAGGCACCTCTGTTCCATCCTCCCAGGAACCCCAGACCTTCTGGCTCTCCAACCCACCCTTTACACATTGACAATAATAACAATAGAAAATACTAGACAATAAAAGATCCTACTGGGCCCCTTCAGGAAAGGAACCTCAGGCCAGAGACAACTTTCATTAGACAAGGGTCAAGGAGGGAGCAAATGACCCAGGATCCAGGGTCTGGGTGCCAGTCGGCAGAAAGAGGAAGAATGACAGTGAACTACCAGGTTACTGGGTTTTAAGAACAAATCAGACTGCAAAGAACAAAAAACGGGGAGATGTTTAGGCTCTGTCTGGGTTTCCAAGGCAGCAAGCAGTCTCCAGGAAGGCCATTCTGCCATTTCTTTGCAGCTGATCCCTGTCTGTGCCCAAACCATAACATCTTTCTAGGGAAAAGGACTTGAGAATTCTGAACACGCCTAACAGGCTGATTTTAAAAAAATCATAAAGAAATACAATGGAGAAAGGGGGGGGGGAGAGGTTTTTATTGCAAGCCCTAAAGCTCTAGCGTTCCCAAGCAGGGCGGGTCCTCTTTGGCACCCCATGGGCCAGGGATGCTCCAGGCCTGCTCCAGGCCCGACCTCACATCACAGCGCTTCCCTCTCGGTCCTTCTTGGGAATGCAAGAGCACCGGGTTCGGGTGTGCAGATGTCGAGGGGATGCTTCACCCCCCCAAACCCCAGTCCGCAGTGCTGGGAGGTGGCCACTCACCGGCCCCTGGCCCCACGGCGCCCCGCACCGGGGACACGCAGCCCTTCTGCGAGCCCAGAAAGCCGAAACTCGACTGCTGGAAGCGGTCAAAATCCCCCAAGGGCAACGCCCGGTACCCCGATCTGCCAAGCATCCTGCAGGACCAACCACGCCCGGCGCCCCGCGCCCAGCACAGCTGCAGCCCGGGTCGGCCCCGCCCCTGCCGGCAGACGTTTCCGCTTTCGCCCGCGGCGTGCAGAAGCGCGCGTGCGCGGGCAAGGGGGCGGAGGCACAACTGCTTCCGCTGATGTACAGCGCCTCCTGCCCCTGGAGGACCGAACTGCGGCTTTGCGGAGTGGAAACAGGGTGGTTTTTGGTTTTCGTTTTCGTTTCCACCCAAGTCTCTCTGAGTTTCTTTGGCCTTAAGAAACTAGAAAAGGGAAAGTTGACTTCGTAAAGTTGACTTGATTTCTTTCCCCAGTATTCCAGGCATTTCGGGAATGAAAGTTCCCAGTTTCCTCCAATTCTTATTCTGGGATGGAAATGGAGGTAGTGGTGGTGGTGATGGTGGTAGGGTCCAGTTTAGAGTTAGGAAATGATCAAGAAATAATCCTGCTTTGCATCCCCATGGTTTATCTATAAGTGTCTGGCATTGAATGGCTCTCGAACAATAGCAGGCTCCACAATATGTTTTATCCAGATAGGAGAGCTGCTAGGGATCAAAGAGATCACAGGTAGGGCTCTTTCTGACTGACCTGGATTTGATCTCTGGCAACATACGTAGTCCACTGAGCACAGTCAGGAGTGGGTCCTGAGCACAGCCAGGTAAGATCTCAAAGCAAAACAAACAAAACAGATACCAGAGATGACCTACTATTCCATGATAAGAAGAACCCCCCCCCCCCAATACAAGTTGTTGCAAATGACTTATGTGAAGTGGGGAGAGAAGAGACCAAAAAGAATTCCAGGAAGAAAATAAGATCAGTTTGTTTGGGAACTATGAAGAAAGAGAGTTTTTGCACTCAAGAAAGAACATGGACTTCGCTAGAATATGGAGAGTCATGTACACATTTCAAAATTTCTTCTTTTTTTTTTTTTTTTTTTGGTTTTTGGTTTTTGGGCCATACCCGGCGGTGCTCAGGAGTTACTCCTGGCTGTCTGCTCAGAAATAGCTCCTGGTAGGCACGGAGGACCATATGGGACACCGGGATTCGAACCAACCACCTTTGGTCCTGGATCGGCTGCTTGCAAGGCAAACGCCGCTATGCTATCTCTCCGGGGCCCACATTTCAAAATTTCTATGTGGGCCATAAAGCTAAAGAGAGTTCATATCTTATGCAGAGATATGGACGACCCAGGTTGGGGAAATTTGCATCTTTGTCAGGATAGTTTTTATACAGTATTCCCAAACTGCCCCCCAAGTCTGTTGTTAGAACTGTTTCTTGTAAATGGGGAGAGCTTGGATACTTTGCAGGTCTTCTTTGATCTTAGTGTGGTCTTACATTCAGTATTGGAGGCTCTGTTCCAATACTATGGGCCTACAACTCTACATCTTAAAGGATTTCCAAGCTCCTCAGATGGGTCTTGTGTTGTAAAAAACAAAAACAAAAACAACTTTGTGCCTTTGAGCTTTTTGTTTTTCTTTTTGTTTGTCTGTTCCAACTTACAGGGCCTCCTAGATCTCTATCCACAACAAAATGAATTTAAGGGGGCCAGAGATATAGCATGGAAGTAAGGCGTTTGCTTTTCATGCAGAAGGTTAGTGGTTCGAATCCCGGCATCCCATATGGTCCCCCGTGCCTACCAGGAGCGATTTCTGAGCACAGAGCCAGGAGGAACCCCTGAGCACTGCCAGGTGTGACCCCCCCCCCCCCAAATGAATTTAAGAAGCAAAAACTGGGGCCTGAAAGATAGCGCAGCGGTAGGGCATTTGCCCTACCCAGGAGGGACCAGGTTCGATTTCCGGCATCCCATATGGGCCCCCAGCCTGCCAGGGTCGATTTCTGAGCTCAGAGCCAGGAGTAACCCCTGAGCTATGCTGGATGTGGCCCAAAACCAAATAAATAAATAAATAAATAAAGTTTTAAAAAAAAGAAGCAAGAACTTCCATGTCTGAGTCAATAGTACAACCCATGGCTGATCTGGATTAGACCACAGCATTCTATAAGGTTCCCAGAACTGCCAGGAGTGATTCCTGAATGCAGAGTCATGAGTAAACCCTGAGCATTGCTGAGTGTGGCCCCCAAACAAAAAAATAAAAAGAAACAAGAAGCATCAATAACTCTCTACTTGGGGCTGATGCAGGCTCGCCTTCTAAAGAGAGCAAAGAAAAATTTTAATGAGCTCCGTGAAAGCCCTCATCACCATTGGCCCTCAGACACAGCCAATTAAAAGGATTTCTTCCAATACCCCGAGATCCGACAGGGCTGGAGGGCTGAGCAGCTTGCCCTGGTATTCACCAACCCGCGCCAAAGGCGACATTCTCTGCCCATCTGTGTTCACCAAGTATCTCTGATGAAGACCGCTTCTCTACATCTCACAGCCACTGGCCCTTTGGTGTCAGAGACCCAACAGATTGGACCAAGCTGCCAAGTGTCCACAGACTGGGCCCATCTGCTTTCTCCACAGCCCAATCCTGCAGCACAGCATGCATTTTCCTCTTAAATCCAATAAATACCTCTATCTAGTTCCTAAAACCGGCCTTACTATTTCCCACCTTTACACCTGCTGCTACCTTAAGGGTTCCCCCAATCCTTGAATCCCCAGAAACCCCCTTTACTCCTTCAGGTCTCAGAGAGACCCAGTAGCCCAACATCCCCAGCATGACTGGGTATGACCTCCAACCAAAAGCCAAAGCAAACAGTGGCTGTAAAGGTACAAACCAGATCCCGCTGGACCTCTAGCCATGGGACCTGGTGTCAGGTTACAGGGTGCTCCTAAAAGGCTCATCTTTCTAGAGGTTGCTCCTGCCTCTAGGTCTGAACAATTTTTTTTGTTCTCCAACCCCTTTTGCTTCCCCCCTTGCTGGGGTGAACGGTGGTGGGACTCAAAAACCCAGGGCAGGGAGGCCGAGGTGCCTAACATAGCCTGGGGGCCGGGCTATGCCTCCTACACCCACTTCCAGCTTCTCCACCCCACAAGGTTCCCCGCACCCAGAACCGCCCTCCGAGCCTGTCTCATTTCCTCCCCGGCCCGGTGCTGGGCAGGCTCCACCCCTCTGGGCTGGTACTTGAGTACTGGGGGGTCAATCGCCTCTCTCCCAATCCGGTTACGTGTTCCTGCCTTCCTACGTCTTAAGCGAGAATCGAAACCCCGCTGGTATTCTGCAGAAGGTGCCTGCCTGCACTCGCCCTGACTCGCAGATCCCCCAATTCTCCGCACCGTCCTTCACGCCACCATGCCTTTGCCCGGGTCCCTCTCCAAAGAACCCCAGCCCGAACCCCAGCCCACCAGCCCGAAGCCAGAACAGGTAGGTACTACTCCTGGATTTGGCTGGCGACCCGAGGTGGAGAGAGTGGGAAAGAGGTTAGGTGGTGTTGGTTCGATGTGGTTGGAGATCGGTGGGAAGATATAGGGGGATCTCGACCAAGAACCGAAAAGAGTGACCCCCAGTGCTAAAAGCTCTCGGTTAGGTCAGTAAGAAGGTACCAGGACTGGCTGGCCAGTTGCTCTGTGCAGACACTGGAGAATGGCACCTTGGACTGAGTGTTCCATCGCATCTTGTGACTTGTGCCCTGGACCCTGGCCTAGGGCCACAGATTCGGGGGAATATTGGCAGCAACCTATACCCTAACCCACCCTCCACCCCCGCTGTTGCAATGTACGGTATGTCACCCGGTAGAAAGTCAGGTTCTTTGCAAGTGAGAAACTGGCTTGCAAGTGAGGGTACCAGTGCTAGCCCCTCTACCCCTTCCACAGCTCCTGTGTTTCCTCCTGGCAGAGTTCATGAACCTTATTTTGCAAAACTCACTTCACCCACCCCATCCCGCCAGTTCATAGTCTCTTTTATTTATTTTATTTAGTTAGTTCCTGTATTAAGCTCCTCCTTCAAGAACTGCCTTTCTCTGGCAAGCTCCAGCACTTACCCCCAAAGGCAATATTTAGATCCCTGTTCTGTGCTCTTCCAGGTTTCTCTGCTCACCTTCATGAAAAAATTATCAGCACATTACAGTCAACCTTATTACCTGCATTAGGGCAAGTAGGAATTTCATGACTTTATAACGCTACGTTTATGAACTCCTCTCAGGGCTCACATGTTGTATGAAACACTTGAGTTTTCCATACAACATTCAACTTGCCATTCCCAAAGGGACCTTTTTTAGTAGTGGGATTCAGTTCTCAGTGTTGTGAACCACTACCAACCAATTTCAGAATTTCTCATCACCCCAAACAGATACTCTGCAATGACTCTTCTTCCTGTCTGCCCTCTCCCACCTCTGATAATGCCCTTGAGTTTGCCTAATCTGTATATTTTAGCTGACAATACTTGTCATTTTGTGTTTGACTTATTTTAAGTAATCTAATTTGTTCGAAGCTCATCTGTGTTGTAGCACGTGTCCTCCCCTTTTAAAGACTTCCCTTTGGTGTATCTGCCACATTTTATTTAGCCATTTATCTATTCATGGGCCTTAGGGCTGTTTCCACATGTTGGCTATGTGGCTGATGCTGCTATGAAGTATGATGTCATGTGGCCGATTGGATCTTTGTTTCTAGTGGGGAACGGTGCTATATATCTCGGGGTCAGAAGAAAGGTTCCTATGATAAGTCTATGTTTAACTTTAACCCAACTCTATCAAATGCTTTCTATGAAGTGATACTTATTATACATCCTTCCTAGTATTTGTGCTGCCGAAGCGAGCACTGTACATCCTTTCTGAATAAGAGCTCCTTGAAGACGAGGCTCTATCCTTTGCATCATTGTATGTCAGGGTTGAGACTGTCTCTGAATAAAAGTAGTTTTTAAGAGAATTGTGGGGTGAGACTGGAGAATGAGAATCAATAAGCAGTTGTGATTCTTATAGGTCTGGGGTTTGCATCAGTGCCAAGAGGGCTGGAGAGAGAGAGTAGAGCAGGTAACTTGCTTGCCTTGCTTGCAGTGAACCCAGGTTTAATCTCCTACTCTACATATGGTCCCCTGAACCCCGCTAGGATTTATCCCTGAGCAGAGTCAGGAGTAAGCCTTGAGCATGGCTGGGTATGACCTCAAACCCAAACCAAAACAACCAGTAGCTGTAATAGTACAAATCCAATCTCTTTGGACCTCTAGCCCTGGGACCTGGAATTAGGTTGTTGGGGATACCTGGAACTTTCTGCCTCATCTCCCTCTCTGATCCCCCAGCAACCCACTGAGAAGGAATTCCAGTTCCTTCAATGCCAGAGCTGCCAGGAAGAAGCCAAGTGTCCCAAACTGCTGCCTTGCCTGCACTCACTTTGTTCAGGATGTTTGAAGACGCCAGATTCACAGTGTCCCATCTGTAAGGTGCCGGGCCCTGCAGGTGGAGAGCTGTCAATCCAGGATAATGTCTTCTTTGAGAGCCTGCAGCGGCGCCTGTCCATGTACCGGAAGATCATGGATGAAATGGCGCTTTGTACCCGCTGCAAGGAGACCGCTGACTTCTGGTGTTCTGAGTGTGAGCAGCTCCTCTGTGCCCGGTGCTTTGAAGCGCACCAGTGGTTCCTTGTCAAGCATGAGCCTCGGCCCCTAGGGGAGCTCCGCAGACTGTCAGAGTTGGAGTTCCTGGACAGCCTTCGCAAGACCAACAATATCTTCTGCTCCCACCCCGATCACGGGAGCACAACGACCAAGTGAGCATGTGGCCCTGGGTGGGATGCTGGAATTGGGTGTAAGGGTAGAGAAAGCAGTGGTGAAGAGTGCCACAGCTGGGAATGAGAGAGGGATAAGGAGCTTTTAGGCTAGGGTGCATTTAGCAGATGGCCCCAAGTCAGGTTTTCCTAGGCGTGGCTGGGTATTATCCTATATGATTTATCTCTATGGTAAGTCTCAGGGCAGGAATCATCTTTGCACCCTTCCCCAGTGATTTCGTCAGGATCAATTTTTAGAAATGTTATGGCGGGGTAAATGAGTATGAGCTATTTTGCATTTTGCCTTTTAGAAAGTCTTAATAAAGAGCCAAAGCTTTGGTGTAGTGGTAGGGCATTTGCATTGCACATGGTTGACCCAGGACAAGCCGCTGTTCCATCCCCTCAGCTTTCCATATGGTCCCCCAAGCCAGGAGCAGTTTTTGAGTGCAGAGCCAGGAGTAACCCCTCAGCATCACCCAGTGTGGCCTAAAAACAAAACAAAACAAAACAAAACAAAAGTCTTAATAAGGCATTTCCCATAGGTAGTGCTTGGAACTCAATAAGGTGGGTTTAAGAGGGAGCTGAGGGTAGTGAATTTCTGTTTGAAGAGTCAAAATGAAACACTGTGCTGTCTAGAAGCATATAAAAAGATCAAATCTAGGCAACATTATTAAATGACATAAGACAGTGAGTTTGATACCTAATTACATATGTTTCAAAAAAAATATTTTCCTGGGGCTAGAGAGAGAGAGAATACAGAAGTTCAAGTCCTTGTCCTGTAGGAGAAAACAGTTCTATCATCTGCAAATGATATCTTTTCTTTCCTTTTTTTTTTTTTTTTTTTTTTTGGTTTTTCGGTCACACCTGGCAGCACTCAGGGGTTACTCCTGGCTCCATGCTCAGAAATCGCTCCTGGCAGGCTCAGGGGACCATATGGGATGCCAGGATTCGAAGCAATGACCTTTTGTATGCAAGGCAAACGTCTTACCTCCATGCTATCTTTCCGGCCCCTTTCTTTCCATTATTTAAATGTATTTTTTCTTTGCAGCTTTGTTTACTAACCAAACGTGCCAGAATAATATTTTAAAAATAGTATTGAGAAGTGGATAGATAGTCTTATCTTGCTCCTCTTTTGTGAGAAAGTTTATTTTATTTTCTTGTTTAGTATGATACTTATTCATTGCTTTCTTAGATAACTTTAAAGAAAGTTCCTTCTCTTGGCTTTGGGACATGCGTTGTAGTTTAACACTAGTTTAGCAGTGAGATCCTGGCTAGCAGTCCTGGCCACACACACACACACACAGAAACAAAGAAAACAGTGATGGGGAAATAGTTCAGAGGGCTGATGCATAGGAACTCTGAACTCTTTCACTATTGCATGGTCCTCTGAACACTTCCAGGAATAACTTTTGAGCAACATGCTAGAATGAGCACCCTCACCCCATCAAAAATTTACTTTCACTTCATGTTTAAGAGGCTTTGGGGGGTCAGTGAGATAGCATGAAGGTAAGGCACTTGCCCTGCATACTGAAGAAGGGCAGTGGTCGAATCCCGGCATCCCATATGGTCTCTCGAGCCTGCCAGGATCGATTTCTGAGTATACAGCCAAGAGTAACCCCTCAATGCTGCCAGTTGTGACCCAACAACCAAAAAAAAAAAAGCAAGAAAGAAAAAAATAAGAGGTTTTGGGAGATGGGACACATCTGCTATTCTTAGGGATTACTCCTGACTGTGCTCAGGGCTCACTCCTGGAAGTTCTCAGAGGACCATATATTTGCAATGCTAGAGTGATGCTGGCCTCAAGCAAGGAAACTTCTGCATTGTATATCTGATTCTGAATTATTTTTTATAACAAAAAACTTCTTTATATGTACTTATCTATTATCTTCCCTTTCTTATTTTGATGTATATATGTGGTTATTTGATTTTTTTCATAGTTTTTGGTGTATATTATTTAGTGATTGTTACTCATGTTTTGTTTTTCCTTTTTCTCATTAACTGTTTTAATTTTTTTCCTTTTTTCCGTTATTCACCTTTTTTCTTGTGTAAAATCCTGTGGTCATCATCACAGTTTTTTTCATCCTGGAATACATAAACATTGCTTTCTAACTTCCTAACTTCCTACCTTGAATGCTACAGGTAAAACACATTTGTCTTTTTTCTCTTTATGTATAATCTGTTGGTTTTTGGTTGGTCAGGAATATTTATCTTTATTCTTAGATGTTCTTGATCAAACTATCTAGGTAGAGGTCTTTCTCCCTTTGTAAATAGCCCTCTATCTGAAACCTTAAGTCTTCAGTTCAAAGAAATTATTTTCTACATTTTAAAGTATTGCTTAGTCTTCATTGACTTGTTTTTTCTTTTTACTACTTTGTTATATGGAGGTACAATCTTTACAACTTAAAAACTTTGGTCTTGGGCAGTGGTCAGTGGTACTTGTATCCCTGAGACCAGTTCCTGCCCAACGGTAAAGAAGTGTGGCCCAACAGAATGCCAGTCATCAAGGTCATAGTTACCTACCTATGCACATAAAAAAGAGAAGAAGGAAATAACAGACTTAATGTGTATTCTTTTTTAAAAAAATTTTTATTAGGGGCCGGAGCGGTGGCACAAGCCATATGGTGTCTGTCTGCCTTGCACGCATTAGCCTAGGACAGACCGTGGTTCAATCTCCCGGCATCCCATATGATCCCCCAAGCCAGGAATGATTTCTGAGTGCATAGCCAGGAGTAACCCCTGAGCGTCACTGGGTATGGCCCAAAAACCAAAAACAAATTTCTTTTAATATTTTTAAGGTGTATTCTGGAATATGACTACAGTGTTAAATAGACCAAGCTTTCTCCTCCCCTACTTCCTCCTCTCACCTATTTTGGGGAGGTGGGCATGAGTTTGGGCCGTATCTGGTTTATTCCTGGCTCTATGCTCAGAAGTGATTCCTGGTGGTACTTGCAGGACTTTACATGGTGCTGAGCATCAAAATCCCTTTCCTATCTCTCCAGCTCCTTTTACTCTCTTATTTCCTTAACGTTTTCCTTAAGTTTTTAGTATTTCTGAGATACTACAGGACAAACTTGGGGCTCCAGCATACAAATACAAAGCCTGTGCTCCAGCCCACTGAGCCATCTTCCCAGGCCTCACTTTGTTAAAGTACTCAAGGCTATGTAATGACACATGTCTCTTGGCTTCAAAGCTCTTATTTCTCTAGGATGTCCTTCAAGAACTAGGACTATAGATTAAATGCTTTACTGCTACCATAAAGGTGTGGCAGTACTTCCCTTTCTCTACCTTCCAGCTAATTCCCTGACATGTGTGTGTGTGTGTGTGTGTGTGTGTGTGTGTGCGCGTGCGCGCACGCGTGCTTTGAGCCCCACCTAGCAGTGCTCAGGAGTTTCTCCTGGCTCTGCACTCAGGAATCAGTCCTGGGAATGCTTGGGGGCCATATGTGATGCCAGAGATCAAACTTGGGTCTGTAGCATTTAAGGCAAACTGTCTTGATCACAGCTCTGGGATATTTAGTGCATACTTGGCACTGTCCTTTGTGTACACTGGCCCATCTTTGCAGGAGTCTGAGTGAGAGGCATTTCAGAGATGCTCATGTGAAATTCAGAAAGTCAAAGTCGTTCTCCCAAACCCTCCTAGTTGGGAGTTTGAAAAGGTCCAATTTTAATCTAAGTCCCTCTGGCTTGCACAATCCCATCTGTTTCCTTCTGCTAGCCAGTGTCTGTGGGACAGTCTAGACACCACTTTACACTAGGGAGATGGAGAACAGGGGCAGAGGCAGGACTTGATTGAAAATATCAACAACATGAGCTTGAATATCTCAATGAGCTTTGCATGCTAGAGGGTCCTAGTGGATTTCTGAGGGTCTGACCCCAAAATAAAATATTGACCAGGTTACAATTTACCATGGCTAGCTTTGATCCAGTTGAGTTATAGAACTTCTTTGAGTCCCCTCGAGAAGAGTGTATGCATGAATGGGGTATAGTGAAAGAAAAAAGGAGAGGACTACACAAAAAGTGTGAGATAACAGCATTCTAAATTTTTTTGGGGGGGCCACACCCGGCGTTTCTCAAGGGTTACTCCTGGCTGTCTGCTCAGAAATTGCTCCTGGCAGGCACGGGGGACCATATGGGACACCAGGTTTTGAACCAACCACCTTTGGTCCTGGATCGGCTGCTTGCAAGGCAAATGCTGCTGCATTCTAAATTTTAATGTGAAGGATCAGGGTTATAAATGGTGTATTTTGACAGTCAGTTTTCTCTACGGTATGAAAAGAAAGCTCACATTTGTAAAACACAAATATCTCTCTAGTTAACGGAAACATTAGCAGTATGCATTGTTTGATTTACAAAACAATTCACCTGGCTAGTGTTAGCCCATGGAGTCTGAGCAAGACAGCTTGGGTTATTACACTAGTCTCTTGCTGCTGCTGTCCAAATACCCATGCATTTAGGGTCTTTAAAGAACACAAAATTGATTCTTAGGTTGTTCTTGAGGTCAGATATCTAAAATGGTCTCATTGACAAAAATCTGGGTGGTGGTTAAAAGTGCTAAAAGTTCTAACTTATAAAAGTTCTTGTTGGGGGAAGATACATTTCTTGTCCTTAGTAGCTCCCTGGGGAACCTGCATGGATGTAGTCCTCTGCTTCCATCATTGCATCAGTCCTTTCATTCTCCTTACTAAGATTTTAATAGGACTAGGGACACAGCTCACTATACAGTACAAGCCTTGCATGTGTGAAGCCCTGGATTCAATCTCTGGCACCACATAATGATATAACCTTCTTGTGGAGAAATAGCACATAGAGGTATGCCTCTACATGGGTCACTGGTGTGACCAAAAACAAAACAAAGCAAAAACTTGTGATTGCATTCAATCCACTCATATGGTCCAGGATAATTTCCCTAACTCCAAATTTTTAATTTTGCCATGCCTAGGAATCCTTTTGGCAGAAACAGTCAAGTAAAATAACAAGTCACATTACTTCAGTCACAGATTTTAAGAATTGGAACAGGGACTGGGGTTATTAATCTGCTGTTTGATCCAAATTCTACATGAATAGTATAACATCGGACTGCTTATCTTACTGCGTGGGCAGTTTCCCATCTTTAAAGTGGGAATAGTAATAGCTTTGTTCCCATAGGATTGTTAGGAGAATTAAATAAATTGATATTTGTCAAATGCTTAGGATGCCTGATACCTAAAGAATGTTACAGGCATGGGGGCCAGGGCGATAGTACAACGGGTAAGGCTTTTGCTTTGCATGAAGCTAAACCAGGTTCAATCCAATCCCCGGCATTCCATATGGTCTCCCTGGGCCTGCCAGAGGTGATTCCCTAGTATAGAACCAAAACTATATTAGCTGTGACCCCAAGAAAAAAAAGAAGAAAGAAAAAGGAAAAGGAGAAGTTATAGAGATAACTGCTAGATAAAATATTTTAATTTATGTTACTCTTTGATTTAACAATCATGTAATGTGTGATCATTTCAGACACACAAAAATAAAAAAAATACTTAAGCATTAAGCTAGAATTGTTCATGCTGGGAAAATAAAGAGTAGGAGAGAGAGAGAGGAGAGACAGAGAGAGAGAAGTAAACCTAAAAATCTACACAAACAAGATCCTTGGAATGTTCATTATAAAGAGAGAAAGAAAGTAATTCATCAGTTGTAGTCCATCTGACTATAAATAAACTATGAAAGAGAATATATTAGATCTAATATAGGACTTTAGAGGAGGGGCCGGAGAGATAGCATGGAGGTAGGGCATTTGACTTGCATGCAGAACGTCTGTGGTTCGAATCCCGGCATCCCATATAGTCCCCTGAGCCTACTAGGAGCCATATCTGAGCATAGAACCAGGAGTAACCCTTGAAGAGCAGACCCAAAAAAACAAAAAAACAAAAACAAAAACAAAAGACCTTAGAAGAACGTGTGAAGATTTTTTTTTCCTTTTGGGGCACACCCGGTGACACTCAGGGTTCACTTCTGGCTATGCTTTCAGAAATCACTCCTGGCTTGGGGGAACATATGCCTTATCACTTGTGTCTCCACTCCGACCCCATCTGAAGGAAATTTAAAGTCAATTATAAAGCAACAATATAGCCTGACCTCCGTGGGTTTTTTTTATAGAATATCAATTCCATCTCCACAGATATTACTCCCCCTACATGTCCATTGTCGATATTCGAGCTAATTCACCTGTGAATGTCTGCTTCATTATCTGTGAAAGGGGTCTAACAAGAAAATCCCCCTAGGAGAGTCCCCTAGGAGCTACAAAGCTTGAGACCTCTCAGACCTTGGAATCCCAGAGCAGCCACTGGCAGCCTCCTTTACAAAAAAGAAGGCATTTTCCTGTCAGGGTGGAAGGGTGCCCCCATTAGGTGAGGAAAGGAAATTCGGAAGGTACACCCAGTAACGAACTTCCTTCTGTGCCTTTCTGCACTTATCCTGCAGCAGGTGGATACATAGACCAAGTAGGATTGTCAGCCACTCAGCCAGCAGCCAGGTCTAGTGACTGCTTCCTTTAGATCCTGTTCTCTGAAAAAAACTGAGCTGGCACCCTTGAATGAACAGGAGATCATAACTACAAAGATATTTTCCCCTGGCAATGAAATAATAAGAGTTAAAAATAGCATTAACTTGGGGCCGGAGGCAAGGTGTTTGCCTTTCATGCAGAAGGATGGTGGTTCGAATCCCGGCATCCCATGTGATCCCCTGAGCCTGCTAGGAGCGATTTTTGAGCACAGAGCCAGGAATAATCCCTGAGCGCTGCTGGTTGTGGCCCAAAAATCAAAATAAGAAAAAAATTAAATTAAAAAATAAAATAGTTTTGAGGGCCAGGAGCAGAGGGCAAGACACTGGAGAGTCCTAAACCAAGCTGTCCTTGTGTGCCATAGCATCTACTGCCGAGGCTGCTCCAAACCGATGTGCTGCTCATGTGCTGTCCTAGACCCCGGCCACAACAACCTCAGGTGTCACATCAGCGAGGAGATTAAGCAGCGGCAAGAGGAGCTAGACTCAATGACGCACAAGCTGAGGGAGAAGGAAGAAGCCTTTGGCACAGCTCTGGCACAGGTACACTCAAACTTCAGCCAGTTGGACCAACAGCACACAGACAACAAGAAGCTGATCAGCTCAATCTTCGGCCGAGTGATGGCACTTGTGCAGGCTCAGGAGTGTGAGTTGCTGGAGAAGACGAAACAACAATACCAGTGCAACTACCAGAAGTTGGCAGGCCAGCAGCAGCACCAGGACACTGTGCTGCAACGCATTCACGCGAGTAGCACACTGGTACAGAAGATGAAGTGTTACGCTTCAGACCAGGAGGTGCTGGACATGCACGACTTCCTTCGCCAGGCTCTCCACTGCCTGTACCAGGAGAAGCCCCGCGGCACAGAAGCCATTGTGTATATTAATGTCTTCAATGAGGTCAAGGCATGCCTGCAGCGCATAGTTTCAGACATCACCCAGGTGATAGGTAAGTACCCGCACAACCTGCCTGGCCAGCTGAATGTGTAACTAGCCACTGCTCCTTCCCTTCCCAAGGAGGCAAGAAAGAAATGTCATTGCCATGTGACAGGAAGTAAAAGTAGGATATGTTTTCAGCCTCCAGTTTGATCACATCCTGATTTAAGGGTACAGGACTTATCCCTTTTGGGAAAAAGACCCTGCTGGCATCCAAGTGGTCACTTTTTACCATCTTATTTGCAAATCTTGTGGATTAGCTTGATCGTGTGTGTCTTGGGATGGATAGGAAGCTAGAGACTGTGAAAATATAACTGTACCTCTGGTGGAACCAGGCATTGAGAAGATTCTCTTAGACTCTCTGTGTTCAATCTACAATATGAGGAACACCCAGAGTGCTAGGCACTTAGCCCAAATTGCAGCTCACAGGAGCCAGTCCTGTGACCCCAGGTTCACTTGCCACTTGGACCATAAATCTCGCCTGATGTTAGGTGCAAGAAAGCAAGAGCAGATCAGTGTCTTAGAGAATTGAGTCATTGTTTGCTTCAAGCTAATGCAGGCATGGAAGAAGGTGTATGTGAGAAGCCGGAGCGGTAGTGCAAGCAGTAAGGCATCTGCCTTGCTGGAGCTAGCCTAGTACAGACCACAGTTTGATCCCCCAGCATCCCATATGGTCCCTTAAGCCAGGAACGATTTCTGAGCTCATAGCCAGGAGTTACCCCGAGTGTCACTGGGTCTGACCCCAAAACCAAAAACTAAAAAAAAAATGTATATGTGAGCAGGGTAAAGACATCAGGGGTGTCTTTTTAGGAGAGATGGAGTTAGGAGGCAGGAAGGAAGACCATGCAAAAGAGGGATACCTGGCTGAGCAGGAGACTCTAATCATGGAAGGTGTCTGGAAGGTATCTATGGGGCACTGAGCCTGGGAGAGTGGATCTCTCCACCACAGCCTCATCCTCTATCTCTCTATCAGTCAACCCCATCAAGGGCAGTATTGAAACACCTACCAGTCACAGTTTGTGTTTATTAAATTATAGTCAAGTGTGGGGTACAGGTGGTACATGACAGAATCATATTCTTTGCTGCATGTGAAGCAGTGTTGACAAGTGACAACACTCAGGTCATCCATATTTCGCCTGGGAAGGCCCCAAAAAAGAATTGAGAGGTGTATATTGGCTTTGAAACAGCCAACTCCTTTGTGGCCGGTATCATGGCCACTACTCTTGACCGTTCCTAACAGCTGCCAGCCACTCTACAGACATGCTTCTGAGACTGGAGGGAAAACTGATGGGGAATGTTCCCTCTGTCAGTATCGCAGCCAGGATGCCTGTCACAAGGGATGTATCTGACCTGCCCGTGTCATTCTCTGTCCTCTCCAGATGCAGAGGTGTCCAGAAGAGAAAGCTCAGAGGCTAACAACTTACCCCAGAATTGTTTAGATGTTAACTCGGTAAGATGGGTTTGAGTTTGAGGGGAGTTGATGTGGCTCAGCTGGGGAAGGGGCTTTGTGGAGTTCTGGGATTGGCCACCTCTGCAGGGTGACTGCTCAGAAGGGCAGCATGTATCTGGATGGGATCTTTCAGTGGGAAAGACTCACTGGTTCTGGGCTTCCAAATAATGGGATTCCATAGGGGTGAGATCTGGGCTGTACAGGAGTAGAAGGGCTGCTCAAGGGAAAGCAGTGCTGATAGGGGTGGCAGGTCACTTCTTCCTTCCCTGCCTCACCTCAAATCTGGGGCCCTCCTCTTCTTCTGCCCACACATAGGATTCTTGGAGAGAATGGACAGTGGACCAGAGTCACCCTAAATCCTGGCTTAGGTTCTGCTGTTACTTTTGAACAAGCCTGTCTCAGAAGTGTGTATGGTGTATGGTACTCTCCCCAAACCTCTATAGTCTTTCTACAGCATCCTGACATGACTGTCAGCTTTCATGCACACCCCTCAGGAGCAGGAATGAGTTCATTCTTTTTTTTTGGGGGGGGGGGGGAGTCTTCCCTAGGTTCTCACGAGGTTCTAGGTCCCCAACAGTGATTCTGGACAACCAATGGTTCTGTCCATGCAGTGCCCAGGATACCCTGGATACCCCGGGATGCCTGATAGTCTCCTAATACCTTGCCAAGTTGGGGGGGGGCTACCATTTAGTGCCAGGATTAGAAGCTGGGTCATGTGCCATACCACAATCTCAGAAACCACATCGATTCTTCAGGCAGCCACTCTTTTCTCTGGATAGTTCTGACTTAGCATTTTTGGGGGGAGGATAGAAGGAGAATGAAGGGAAGTGGACAAAGGGAGGAATCCGATGACACAGTAACACCCCTTTGATTTGCTCTCTGTTGGGGACCAGCCTCAGGTGAATGTGTCTGAAGCAGGGGTGCCACAAAAATTAAGAAAACTATACAGATATAAGAGGAAAAAAGTAGAATCAGAGAAATACCAGCCTTTGGACTGAGCCCAGATTCTCCATCACATTATTGTCTCCAATCAACAGTCATAGAAAGAGCCAGGCTAATATTACACAAACATCTGCTTATCTATGCTCATCTCATCAGGCTACAAATGAACTGGAGCTACATGACTGAGGAGACAAAGGTGCTACAAGATTGAGTGTCTTTAAAGCAGATATCTCAGGGCCTGAGTGATAGGACAGCATTTAGGGCATTTTCCTTGAAGTCAACCTGGATTAAATCTCCAGCAGCCCATGTGGGTCCCTGAATACCACTGGGAGTAATTCATGTGTGCAGACCTATGAGTAACCCCCGAGCATCACCAGCTGTCGCCCAAAAACAAAAAAATTTAAAAATTAAAGTGGATTTATCTTGAAGGAATCTTCTCTGAGAGAAGGAGCAGAGGTAGTAGTGTTACAGGATTCCCCCCCCCCCCACCAAACACACACTTGAAGGAGCTTTCCCTGTAGACAACAGCTTTCCAGGAAGAAAAGGTCCCATAAAATATTTATTCACTCTCTTCAGTCTAACTTTTTTTTTGTTTGGTTGGTTTTTGGGCCATACCCGGCGTTGCTCAGTGATTACTGCTGGCTGTCTGCTCAGAAATAGCTCCTGGCAGGCACGGGGACCATATGGGACACCGGAATTCGAACCAACCACCTTTGGTCCTGGATCGGCTGCTTGCAAGGCAAACGCTTCTGTGCTATCTTTTTTGTTTGTTTGTTTTGGGGTCACACCCAGTGATGCTCAGAGATTGCTCCTATTTCTGCACTCAATATTTATTTTTGGAGGGTTTCTGGGAACCAATAGGGTGCTACGGATTGAGCCTGGGTCAGTCACATGTAAGGCAGACAACCTAACAATAGCCCCTAACATCTTTTTTTTTTCCCTAACATCTTTTTTAACTAAGTGTGGCATATCTGGTTTGTAAATGTATACATATCCGATAGGCCAAGTGTGCCAATGCAGACATGCCTGGCTCTTCTGTACCAGAATAAGCTTGCAGAGTTCCTTTTTAGTCTAGGCTATCTCATGTCCTTCATTCCCTGTCTCTCCAGTTCTGTTGATCAGATATCTCTTTTTATGCACTTCTGGTCTCAACATCCTGGTCATCAGATTTGTGTGTGCCTGCCTGTTAAGGATCAAGACTCAGGACCAATCTATTCTCCAAGGAGATTAAGTCTTCTAGTAAGGATGGTCAGGCAGGAAGCCATCTTAATTCTTCATGGCCTGTACCATCCAGTAATATGGTATACTTGCAAGCCAAAAAGAATGAAATGTAGAGAGACTGTTGACTGATGGTCAGTAGCCCAGGCTACTGATTGAGAGTCAGTAGCAAATTTACTAGGGAATTGGGCCTCTTTATATAGGCTGTGGATACAGACATCTGTGCCTTATCAGGAAATCTGAAAGGAGGAATAGGATTAAAAAATAATGGGAATAAAACCATAGATATTTGCCTACTGCAAGAAGAGGGAAGCCAAATATTAACATAAGAAAAACAAATGTTAAAAAGGCAAGGGCTAACTGCAGAGATTATCTTGGGAATGATAGAGTCTATGCTTGAATTCCAACTATGGCCCAGTCAATGAAGACAGATTGCTACAGATGAGGCAATTAGGCAAGGCTTCCTGGAGGAGGTAACAGAGACTCAAAGACTAGAAAAAAGCCTGGAGTTCAGTCTCTCTCCAGAGAGAGGATACAACTTTATCAGAGTTCTACAGTAAATTAGTGTGGCAGGACTTGGAAACCAAATCTTCACTCTTGGAGTCCCACTTCCTCCTAAACAGCTGAAAGTGAAAGTGAACTTCCCCTCCTCCATCACAGGCTCAGAAATCAAAACATAAACTGACACCATCTCATGTTCTTACTCACTATTTCTCCAGTTCTGTTGACCTGATATCTCTCCTTATTGATATCTTTTGTTTTTGTTTTTATAGGGAACACTCAGTGATGCTCAGGGGTTACTCCTGGTGCAGTTGTAGATTCATATGGGATATTAGGGATCGAATCTAGGTCAGCTGCAGGCATACAAGGCAAACACGCTACCTGCTGTAGTACCACTTTATTAATTTCTTATACAATCTTCCAGAAGTTCTTTATGTATATATGGTTCTAGATATTTGTTTTCTACTCTACTTTTTGGCACAGAGAAAATATACCTTTTTTTTTTTTTAATAATGTTAACTGCCTTCTTTCTTACCTTCCTTCCCCCACACCCCATCTTTCTATTATTATTTAATAATTTTTTTTGGGTTTTTTTTTTGGTTTGTTTGTTTGTTTTGGGTCACACCTGGCCATTGCTCAGGAGTTAATCCTGGCTGTCTGCTCAGAAATAGCTACTGGCAGGCACAGGGGACCATATGGGACACCGGGATTCGAATCAACCACCTTTGGTCCTGGATCGGCTGCTTGCAAGGCAAACGCCGCTGTGCTATCTCTCCAGGCCCTTTCATAATTTCTTTATTTAAACACCATATTTACAATCATACTTGTAATTGGGTTTCAGTCATACAAGAACATGCCCCCTTCACTGTGCAATCTTCCCATCACCAATGCCCCCATCTCTTCCCTCTCCCCCCCTCCAGCCTGTATTCAAGACAGGCTTTCTACATCCCTCACTCACTGATATTGTTATGATAGTTCTCAGCATAGTTATTTATCTAACTTAACTCACCAATCTTTGTGGTGAGCTTCATATCTTGAGCCAGTCTTTCTGGCCCTCATCTCTGGGAATTATTATAATGTCTTTAATTTTTCTTAAAACTCATAGATGAGTGAGACTAGTCTGTGTCTCTCACTCTCCCTCTGTCTAATTTCACTCAGCATAACATAATTCCTTTACGTATGGTATTGTGCCCAGAGTTTTCTGCCAGAGGAAGTATTCCAAGGCAAGCATCCTGATATCTCTTTGGCTCTGTAGAATCTTCTTGGAGGTGGATGTTGAGGTTTGTTTTGGTGGCTTTTTTGTTTTGTTTTTTGTTATGTTCTGATCCCTTAGTGCATATCCTTCAGGTGCCAAGGATCAAATTTGAGTCAACTATATGCAAGGCAAGTGCCCTACCCACTGTGGATCTGCCCTGGCAGAAATTTTAGGGCCATACCCAGCAGTATTCTAGAGCAAAGTGCCCTGGAGGCACTTAATCTAGCCTTTGTCTGAGTGTGATTCTGAATAATTTGGCCTTGAGTTTTTTTGCTCTTTCTTAATACCTAGTTATCCAAGTTTTTATCTTCACTCTGACTAGATTGGGGTTGGAAGGAGCTGAAGTGTACACAGGGGACATGTTCTGCCCTAGAAGATCAGCCCTTTGTCTATGCCAAGAAAAAGGCAGCTCTGCTATGTTCCAGAACCAGAGTTGGGTTTCCAACAGTGTTTCTCATCAGCCTTGACATGCTAGTTGATTCTTTGCACCCATGTGCCTGGGTGGGGCAGAGGAGAAAACCCACCTATAGGTCCAGGCAGGGGTGCTGAGGTAGGTGGAACTCCATCAGTTCTACTTTTCTTTCTACTGTTCTTTCTGGGCATTTTTGTGATGCCATGTGAAGCTCCAATGGGCTAGGTAAATGTTAAAGCACTACAACACGTAAAATTAGATAGCATGATTTGTTTTTCTCTACTAGCCCCTCATGCATGTCAACAGATATTAACACAATGCAAAGGAGAGTGACAGGAAGGATGTGACAGAGTGTGACAGAGGCAGAGAAAGTGAACTAGCCCTGTTTCTAGAAGTTGATGGCCTAGTGGAACAAGGCCCTTTCCTTTACGTGGACCAATTTGTAGAGCAAATGCAGAGACATTGAATGTGTTAGCTGCAAAATTAGAATCTGTCCCACAAAGACCACAGGAGACAAACTTCACTGCAAGTGCAAGGGAGTTTATTACCAGCATGCTGGGATCACCCCTTGTTAGGCAACAAACCCTTACTGAGTTCTCAGGCCACTTTCATTGAGGGCATTTCCACTGATGAGTAGTTAAGTTTTTTTTTTTTTTTTAGGAAAAAGGAGTAAGGGCAATAAGGGGTGAGGAAAAAGGAGTGAGGGCGATGAGAGGTGAGGAGAGGAGGGGTGAGGAGGGATGAGGAGAAAGTGAGGGTGATGAGGGGTGAGGAGAGGAGTGAGGGGTGATGATGGGTAAGGAGAGGAGTGAGGGACAATGAGGGCTGAGGAGAAAGATGTGGGGGTGAGGAGTGATGGGTGAGAAGTGAGAAAGGAGACTGCGGAGGGGTGAGGAAGGGTGAGTGAAAGTGAGGAGCCATATAGAGTGAGAAGTGAGGAACAGTGAGAAGAGGAGAAATGAGCAGTAAGAAGGGGTGAGAAGTGAGGAGGGGTGAAGAGAAATGAAGGGTGAGGGAGGTTGAAAACTGAGAAGGGGAAGTAGGAGGGAGTAGTTGACTTTTAAGTTGATTGGCTGTTGTCTAGGGTGGTTTTCTGGGTGTTTCATCATTTCCTTTGATGGCTAGATATCTATGGTATCTAATGATATGATGGTATATAATGCTATGATATCTAATGGTATATTGTGGTTCATAGGGCCTTGGGGGTCTGTGTCATTATTGTTGAGAGTGCTATATTGTGGTTTCACAATCACTTCTAGTTTCTAACAAGTAAGATCTTTCTACTTCAAATCCAAGCGTAGGACCAAAAAGATAATACAGTGTATGGGGAGCTTGCCTTACACATGGCTGATCTGGTTCCATTTGTAGTACCCCGTATAGTCCATCCCCCCACCAGGCAGGAACTGAGCGCAGAGTGTAGCACCGGGAATAAGAATTGAGCAATGTGGGGCCAGAGAGATAGCATGGAGGTAAGGCATTTGCCTTGCATTCAGATGGACAGTGTTTCGAATCCTGGCATCCCATATGATCCTCCGAGCCTGCCAGGAGAGATTTCTGGGTGTAGAGCCAGGAGTAACCCCTGAGCGCTGCCGGGTGTGATCCAAAAACAAAACAAAACAAAACAAAACAAAACAAAACAAAGAATTGATCGATGTGGGTGTAGCTCAAAAATCAGACAACAACTACTCAAGTAGAGCTGAGGATGTGGTTTATAGTGGAACACATGTCTCATGTGTGAGGGCCAAATACCAACACACACACTCATATACTTACCACATATAATTATTATTTCATGAACACTTATTATAACACATACACAAGCTTAAAGGTAATAAAATAGACACCATAAAACTTACCTCCATGTGGAATTATTGAACCCAAAAGTGATTTTATTTATGTTTTGCCCAGCAAAGATTTCTTTTTCACAGTTTGAGAGTGACAGTGCGTTTGACCCTCTGAGGCCTCTCCTACACCTTCCTACACCATGTCCTCACATGATAAGCTCTCTGTAGGTCTTGAAGTTGCCACTTGTAATTTTTTGCCATGGCTACCCTGCTCTATACCCCTATCCTTGCAGTGCCTGGTGTCTCCAGTTTCTTCCCAGTCTCACCCACCCTTCTCCATTTCGTAGTGGTGATCCTAATGGGAATAAGATGATTTAAATGCTCTTGCACCACCACTATAAAAGTGTCAGGCACATTTGTGCTACCTGGATACATGATACCTGAGTACATGTGGCCTATATTTCACCTCTTTGAATGTACTTTTCTACTTTCATGCTGGACTCTGTATCAGGGCTCTCTCTCTGCCTTGGAGAATCACATGCTCTCTTTTGAGAGTGTTACTCTCTCTCTTTCTTACCATCTCCCTCTCATTTCTCAAGACATCCAAATAAAATCTTTTAATACCACAAAAAATAAAAATAAAAAAATATATATTGGGGGCGTGGAGTGATAGTACAGCAGACAAGGTGTTTGCCTATCACACGGCCAACCCAAGGTCAATTCCCAGTGTGTCTGGATTCAATCCCTGACATCCATATGGTTCCCTGTGCATACCAGGAGTGATTTTTGAGCACAGAGCCAGGAGTAACACCTGAGCACCACTGGGTGTAGCCCCAAGTGTCCATCTTGAAAAAAAATATGTTGGAGAGAATGTTCAAGTGACAGAACACATATCTAGCATGGGTAAAATCCTATTTAATCCCTATTCAATCCCTGGTACTGCATACAATTTTCTGAGGGCAGAGCAACAGGTGACTCCTGAGTGCAGGGCCAGTAGTAAGGCCTGAGCATGGCCAAGTGTGGCCCCAAAATCAAAAAAAAAAAAAGAAAGAAAGAAAAATTTCCAACACATTCTTAACCCCCCAGCACTGCTAAGTGTGATTCCTATTTTAAAAAAATTATTTTTACTTCTAACCAACGGTATATATACATATACACCCATACTTACAGCGTCCTCAAGGTGTACAAAACAAATCACACATAGCACATAGGGTAGTAACTTATCTTTTCTATTCTCTATTTATGATTTGGCCACCTAAATAACATTTCTGATCTGTTAATGGGCTCACAGACTAACAGTGTGGACATTGGTGTGGAGCATGTACTTGACCACTGGACTGGGTCCTGTATTCCCTCCCTTACAGTCTGCCCAGCTCTGCTCAGACCCAGCATTTCCCTCTTTGTAAAGGGGTTGAGCAAGAAAACACGGGAGGGAAGTCAGTGCCTTGTCCCAAGTAGCAAAGGAGCTCGCATGCCACCTTCGTGGGCTCAGCAGCAAGCAGAGCTCAAAGTGAGTTTCTGGTGCCTCTGTGTTGTTTTGCCTGACTGCTCCAGGTCAGGCTGCTGTGTGATACTGGGGTGGAGGGATTCCCCACCATTCTAGCAGAACAGATGGGCCTACCCTTGTCCTATGCCACACAGGAAGGACTTACCTGGTTGTTTTATTGGCTGGGGAGAAATCCAGGGGGGACTGCAGAATCTTGATGGATGATCAGCCACTGGAGCTACATGGGTGCTGCAATGGAGGCAGCTCCAAATTCTTGGCTTATCCTTTCATCAGGACCCCTTCCAGGAGATTCCCTCCCTCTTCTCCATCCTGCACAGCTCTGGTTTCACACAAAAAAGAGAATGAGGAAGAATGGCCAAATGATGATCGTATGGATGCCCTGGAACAGGAAAGGGCCCCACTGTTTAGAAAACCCAAGATTGAAGTCAACACACTGGCGATGTAAATGTGGGGAGGATTGTGTTATACATGAAGCCCAAGCATAAACAGTATTATAAACCCACAGTACCTGAAATGCAATATTATAAAAACAAAGAAAGGGGGTTGGAGTGTAGTAAAGCAGATAGGGCCCTTGCCCATTACACAAATGACCCATGGTTAATCCCCAGTGTCTCATATCTGCTCCCCCTAGCCCACCAAGTGTAATCTCTGAGTTCATAGCTAGAAATGGCCCCTGAGCTCTGGAACACTGCTGGTTTGGAAAGAGAAAGGAAGAGAGATAAAAATAGAGTGGGTAGAGAAGGGAAGGAGAAAGAGGGAAGGAAAGGAAGGAGGGAGGGAAGGAAGGAAAGGAGAAGGAAGGAAGGAAGGAAGGAAGGAAGGAAGGAAGGAAGGAAGGAAGGAAGGAAGGAAGGAAGGAAGGGAGGGAGGGAGGGAGGGAGGGAGGGAGGGAGGGAGGGAGGGAGGGAAGGATAAAGGGAAGCAGGCAGGCCTAGATTAGGACTCTGGTTATTGTCCCTGGTCATTGCTGTAATGTTATGAAGTCCCTTTAACCTCAGTTTTCATGTCCTTAAATTGACATGGAATTGCACAAATTGCACAAAGCAGAAGCTTCACTTTGTTCAGGCCACCAACCTCCTCCCAAAGTCAAAACTCCATGTATAATTTGACTCCTACAAAATTTATTGTCATCCTTTGGGATTCAGGTGGAGTCAGGAGACCTGGGGGTATCAGAATCTGATGATGTTCAAATCCCTGAGTGGACCTGGAGGGTCTTCTCCTATTCAGCCAGCAGCTGAGGTTGGTTCCATGCGTGAGACCTCAGTTGAATTCTGAAAATTTTCTTCAAAATGTATCAGAAACTGCCCAAACAAAGGTGAACTGCATTAAGTCTTCTCATATGTAGACCTGTATAGGAAGAGGTTACTTGTGTTGCCTTTGGCTGGCCTGGGTTAAATTTGTGGCACTGTGTGTGTGTGTGTGTGTGTGTGTGTGTGTGTGTGTGTGTCTGTGTCTGTGTCTGTGTGTGTCTGTGTGTGTGTCTGAGAAAGAGAGAGATTGAGAGAGAACAAACCCTCTGAAAATGCATCATTTGCATCATTTTATTTTATTTATTTTTGGGGGGTCACACCCTATAATACTTAGAGGTTACTCCTGGCTCTGCACTCAGAAAAACACTCCTGGCAGGCATGGGGGACCATATGGGATGCCGGGAATCAAGCCACAGTCTGTGGTTTGCCATGTGCAAGGTAAATGCTATGCTATCACTCTGACCCCCCCAAATGAATCATTTTAACCATTTTATAGGGTAGGACTTAGTGAATCTTGTACACCCATCTCATCCTGTTCCTTCCTGTCCCATCCTACCCCATCATACTATTATTACCTGAGAAAAAAGCCTTATGCCCTGTCAATTTCCCTGTTCTCTCCCCCACACGACACACTCCAACCTGCTTTCTTAGCTATCCAAATCATTTCCTGCACCCCAAAATGAACCATTCATATGCTCTGTGCCCAGCTTTTTATTTCACATGCTTTGATCAATGGCATTGATTGAGCTATTATCAATACGTGTTTGGTATGAGCAATATGGGGGTTTTATCACCCTGGCTTGCCGGGACTCTAGGCCTAAGAATGCACTTGGGAGGGACCGGAGAGATAGCATGGAGGTAAGGCGTTTGCCTTGCATGCAGAAGGACCGTGGTTTGAATCCTGGCATCCTATATGGTCCCCCGTGTCTGCCAGAAGCGATTTCTGAGTGTAGAGCAAAGAGTAACCCCTCAGCACTGCCGGGTGTGACAGAAGAAGAAGAAGGAGGAGGAGGAGGAGGAGGAGGAGGAAGAAGAAGAAGAAGAAGAAGAAGAAGAAGAAGAAGAAGAAGAAGAAGAAGAAGAAGAAGAAGAAGAAGAAGAAGAAGAAAAAGAAAAAGAAGAAAGAAGAAGAAGAAGATAAAAAGAATGCACTTGGGGCTTATGGCAGTTGTGCTGCTACCTTATGGGGACAGGGACCTTTGGACTGAGGAGAGTGAAAGCTTTCCCCTCATGCATGTTGGGAGTAATGTGTGTGGTATGTCCTTACCCTGGCAGGGGATATCGTTCCCCTTCCCCAGAGAGACGAGGACCTGGCAGCTATGGGTGATATGATAGATCCAGGCTGCAGAGTCATTGGGGCGTTCCCCAGGGACTCTGTGGAGCAACCCCCTGTGTCCCAAGGTATGGGGTGGGACTGGTGGTCCAGCCTGTGGGGTATCATCCCCAAGCACCTTGACCAGGAACTAAGGTGGTTGGTCCCTTTGCCCCTGCCCCTGGGTCCTGGAGGAGGGTATGGAAAGAGCACCTTGACACAGTGGGCCCCAGACACTGGGCCTACTCTGCCACCCAGTCATCTCTGACTCTGTTTTCTTGGTGCAGGAAGTTCAGGTCCAGGCCTCAAGCCCTGCTCAGGCCCAGTCTGAGGCTGTGGTGCAGTCGGTGCCTGGCGCCCACCCTGTGCCTGTCTGTGCCTACTCCATCCGTGTCCCCTCATGTACAAAGGTGAGTTGGGGGGGGTGGTACAAGGGGTGTCCAGGCCTCCTCCAGCATCTCTTCTGCACACTCTCTTGTCCTTGGCTATCTCTTCCATGCAGCCATTTCCTGACCTTCTGGCAGGGGCTGGCCATGTGAGGCAAGCTCTGTGTGGCAGAAGACAGAGGAAAGCGGGCAGGACTGGGTCTCTGTTCTCCTTTCCTGGCTTCTGAGCCCACACTGTGCTCTTCGTTGTCCAGGAGGACTCGCCCTCAGTGACACCCCAGAAGAGAAAATCCTGCCAGAATGAGAGTCCCCGGAAGATGATGAAGATGGAGTCAAAGGAGGAGAGGGAGATGAGTTTGGCGCAGAGCATGCCCGAGCAGCCCAGGCCTAGCACCTCCAGAACCATCTCCTTGCCCCATCTGGTGGAAGCCCCCAGCCCCAAGGAGCCCCCTGTGGAAAATGAAGGCTCAGTCCCTGACAGGGATGTCCTGATCGACGACCCGAAGGAGGCAGGTAGGGAGGTGGGTGGGCAGCAGAGGCTGGGACCTGATTGCTGCCCACTGGGTCTGGGGTTCCCTTCTCCCTATCCTTGAGTTGTCCTGCTGTCAGTATGTCTCCCTGAGGAGCAAGGACATGCCTGGGTGACCCCAGAGGTGAGACCATCCAGGTTTCAGTGGGTTTGTCTGGATGTCAGTGTGGGGTACGAGGGTTGGGATGTGAACCCCTCTTGACCACCTAATGCCTCTGCGCACTCAGAGAATTTGGGTCAAGTCTGTACCGCCCTTGGGATCATCAGTCCTCAGCCTGCTGCACAGCCACCCCCTTCAGGGACATCATTGGTTTGAGATTTCTTTTTTTTTTTTTTGAGATTTCTTTTATAGACATAGCCAGAGAGGTCTTGCCCATCAGTGAGGCTCAATCTAAAGGATTCAGAAACATTCTAGATGGTTCTTCCTAAGTAGCATAACTCAGCCTTAGCTCCATCTTTCCTTCTGGGTAAAGAGTGAGGACTGGTACTGCTCCCACACTTCCCCAGGCTCCTTGGCTGACTTCGCAGCTCTCAGGACTAAGAACTAACGCAAACCCGCTGCACTCGTGCCTCCTGCACAGGGTGCAGGGCCGGCTGATGCAGCCAGGACTGGCAGAATGGACAGTGACAGAAAACCATTCACACAGCCAGACGTATCTCCCTATCCCCCTCACAGGGCCTGCTTCATGTGCTCTGTTCCTTGGCCTGCAGCTCCCACTGAGCACCCAATGTGCCAGCTAGCCAGAAATGCCCCACCCCAAGCCCAAGCCTGACTGTCCCTTTTCTCCCCACAGCAGAAGAGCGTGTTGTGGTGATCAGTAGCTCGGAGGACTCCGACACTGAAAACTTGGTGAGTGTCAAGCAGCTCATTTCTGTGCATCTCCTTCTTCCCAATGCCAAGATAGAGGCTGGGGTGAAGGGGATGCCACGATAGCAGACAGCTCTAACTCATATTGTTACTTGGGAAGTTTTCTGGAGAGAAGGGGTACTGGGATATCCCGCATGCCTCTCACCCAAGCTCCTTTCTAGGCAGGAGCCTTGATCTACCCACACATCAGTTTTTAAAATGGCCAGTGAGTGCCTCTCCCTGGGCCCTGATCATGCCTGGACTTAGCCAGGGCCTGCAGAGCTTTCTTAGGCTTTTTCTCTTCCCTGATCCTCAGCAAGGACAGAACCACGTTGATCCCCTCATTGCAACCAGAGGGCCCGTGGCTAGGCCATGAGGGGTCACGCCAGCACCTCCTCAGACTTTGTCGAAGTGGACGATGAGCAAGTGGTTGGGTGGTTCTGTCCCTGGAGGTTCATTCACCAAGGCTGGACATTCACCTATGCAGGAACAAAAGCTTCTGAATGGAGGCCCAGACGGTCCTGGGAAGCCCGCGAGTCCCCCACCAGCTCTCAGTCTGAAGTTCTGTGCTAGAAAGCACCCGGAGCCTGCAGAGATTGCTGGGCCACCCTCCTTACCAGACCAGCCCCTGCAGACCAGCCCTGGAGTATCTCACCCCATCCCAGACTCCCAACCAGTCTTTAACAGACACATCCCCAAGATTGCGATTCCTCTTCAACTCGCCAAGCAAGATGCAGCCCCCAGTGCAGAGAGTCACAGCCAGCCCATGAGCCACTTGCAGTTGGACTCTGTCCAGAGAGGGACAGCCCGCCCAGCACGCAGAATGCTCAGGATACCTCGCTTTCGCCTCTCCTGTGGCATCAGACTGCCCATGGCTTGTGCTCCTCCACGCTCCTGTCCTGCCACTGCTACTCAGCTGACCCCTAATGCCCCCTTTGAGCCGCCCAACTATCAGGCCAGCCCCAGGGAATGCGCCCCCTACTCCCAAACACTCCCCACCCAACCCTCCCAGATGCGAAGGGCGGCACCAGCCTGTGCCCGCCGATCCCGGGGAAAGTCCCATGTCAGGCGGTGGCTCAACAATTTCTTTGCCCTCCCTCTGTCCACAGTGGCTTCCCAACTGAAAGCCTCTGTTGGTAGGGGTCCGAGGGATCAGGGAGTCCCTGTTGGGACATCTATGTCCTCCAGGGATTCAGGTGGAGCCTCCATAGAGACCCCACAGGAGACCCCTTCACACACACTCCCACTGCCTAGGGTCATAAGTTCCCCCCCATTAAAGCAGTTCTCCTCCCCATAGACCTAGAACTTTCCTCCATAGCTACCAGCTGCTTTCCTCCTGTCACAACACATCCACTTGCCCACTCTCAGGGACCAGCCTATCCCTGCCTGGCACCATGAGCCAGGAGTATAGCCAAGCCTGGATGGATCTAGATATATCAGGTCAAGGAGACAAAAGAGTTGTTCACGGTTAACCAAGATGACTTGACAGCTGCCACCTTTGCACAAATCCTTTGGCTCCTTCTCTCTCTTTGCACCTCCTTCTGCTGTATCTAGAGCAGTGGTCTTCAAACTCTGGCCCACGGGCCACTTATTGTATTTGTATCTGTTTTGTTTCTTCATTGCAAAATAAGATATATGCAGTGTGCATAAGAATTCGTTCATAAGTTTTGTTTTTACTAGAGTCAGACCCTCCAATGGTCTGAGGGACAGTGAACTGGCCCCCTGTTTAAAAAGTTTGAGGACCCCTGATCTAGAGTATTGTTAAACTGATTGCTAAGGAAGTCCCTTTTTATTTTTTTGAAAAAGAAAATGGAAAAAGAAACCAGGTCCTTGTTATTTATGATACATCATCTGTATAGCATAGCAGTTTAGAGAAGGAAGCAGGCTGTGAAATCTAGCTGATCTAGATTTGGCTCTGATGCCAATTTGGCACTGTGCCTATGACTTAGCAAAATGTAAGGAACAAGTTGACTTGAGCAGGGGCCATGCTTGCCCCTACAAGTGGTAGTGTTATTGTGGGGTGAAGGTGCTGCTTAACAACAAGGGTAGGGATCTGAGAATGGCCTGATGGACTTGGGGTGCCTGCCTGCATGTCAGAGCCCTTTGTTTAGAGTCTGGCACCACATGACAGTCCCCCAATCACTAGTGGGCATAGCTTCCCCCAAACAACCATAACCATGAAAAGCTAGATTCTTTCTCCATGGCTCCACGTCTGGACCTAAAAGAGGAGAAAGGGTATTTTGGGTACAGTGCTCTGGCAGCAGGCTCAAGCAAGGCAGAAGCTACCATGGAAAGAAGGCGGTGTGGAGCTTTGGTCTGGGAAGAGCTATGAGGCTGGTGAGGAGTAAATTGGTCAGAGAAATAGGTGCAGGTTAAAATGATGGGAGCCATGTCATCCCTGATGTGTGCTGATGAGGGGCTAGAGCAGGTGTCTTCAAACTTTTTAAAGTGGGGGCCGGATTATGGTCCCTTAGAGAGCTGGAGGGCCGGATTATGGTCCCTTAGACAGCTGGAGGGCCAGACTATATGAGCTACTAATTCCTACTCACACTGCACATATCTTATATAAATAAAATGAAAACCATTTATAAATAAACAGATCACGCGCCAGTATTTCAATGGGAACTGTGGGCCTGCCTGTGGTCAATGTCCGGTTCCATATTTGTCACTGCCAGCCGTAACAAGTGATGCAAGTGGGCATCAGTTAATCTTGATCTGGTTGGAGATTTCAGACGTTTCATTCTTGAAAAAGTCTGTTCACAGGCATAAGTGCTACCAAAGTTGGTTACCATTTTGAGTGCATGGTTCCTGATATTTGGATATACACTGAGTGTATATGCTGGCAGGTATCTTGGCAACCAAACAGCGCTCACTGCTGGCAGGCCGGATCAGACTCCTCTGCTGGCCGCATGTGGCCCGAGGGCTGTAGTTTGAAGACCCCTGGGCTAGAGCAACAGATGGAGGCCC
This sequence comes from Suncus etruscus, assembly GCF_024139225.1. Classification (NCBI taxonomy): domain Eukaryota; kingdom Metazoa; phylum Chordata; class Mammalia; order Eulipotyphla; family Soricidae; genus Suncus; species Suncus etruscus. The sequence continues at coordinate 12,774,673 of NC_064848.1, forward strand.
TGAAGGGCCACAGTTGTGCTAGCAAAGATGGTTCAGTTTGGATACATGTGTCTCTGGAACCTTTCAGACTTTGCTATCGTGGAGTTGACGTTTTGCTTTTTAAGTTTTGCTTTTCATTTTGGGGTCACACCACTCCTCTCCGGGCTCTGTGTTTAAGAATCATTCCTGAGCCAGAGAGATAGCATGGAGGTAAGGCATTTGCCTTGCATGCAGAAGGGTGGTGGCTCGAATCCCCGCATCCCATGTGGTCCCCCGAGCCTGCCAGGAGCGATTTCTGAGTGTAGAGCCAGGAGTAACCTCTGAGTGCTGCCGGCTGTGACCCAAAAACCAAAATAACAAATAAATAAATAAATAAAAATCATTCCTGATGGTTCTTGGGGGACAATATAAAGTACAGGGGAATTGAACCAGGTCCAGCACATGCAAAGTAAGCATCCTACGTGTTCTGACCCCAGGTTCCCAAGCTGTTTTTTGTTTTTGTTTTTAATTTGTTTTTGTTTATGGGTCATGCCCAGCAGCACTCAGGGGTTACTCCTGGCTCTGTGTTCAGAAATAACCCCTAGCAGGCTCAGGGGGACCATATGAGATGCCGGATTCGACCACCATTCACCCTGGATCGACTGCATGCAAGGCAAACGCCCTACCGCTATGCTATCTCTCCAGACCCTCTTTTAAAATTATTTTTGTTTTTGTTTTTGTTGCTACACAATCAAAATAGCCAGTGAGTGGGACTTTGGTGAACCTTAGTGTTGTAAACTTTTTGTGTTCAGTCCTGAACAGAGGAGACATGTATGCATTGGCTTGAACACTGCGGGAGTTGGAGCAGAGACTCTGAGTCTTCCTAGATAAACTTCCCTGACTTGGGGCCGCTTTATCTGAGCATCTTTCGAAGACAGCGAGGGTGCTGTCTGAAGTTGGGGAGCATTGACCACTCAGTTTATTTGTACTGAAGAACCATGATCTAGAGATGGCAAAACGTGTCCTGTGCTTCCTGAGTGTGTGTGTGTGTGTGTGTGTGTGTGTGTGTGTGTGTGTGTGTGTGTGTGTGTGTGTGTGTGAAAAACCTGCCTCCCTCACAGCTCAGGCTGAGGCATGCAAAAAGCTGTTGGCTCTCAGAGTTTTCCCCAGACTGTTAGAGGCGCTCCAACCCCTTCCTTAGAATAGCTGAACCTCCATTCCCCTCCTGTAGCTAAAGTTCCCTCAGCACCACCCTGCCCCTATCTCTGCCTTACCTCACCCATGACCTGTACCCCTTGCTTCACTTGCATGTATGCACCATTCTTCTCCTCCCTCCTAAGCACATCACCTTCCCCCCTTACCCTTCTCTGGCTTGTTTGTTTGTTTGTTTGTTTGTTTGATTGATTGATTGTTTTGGGGGTTACACCCAGTGATGCTCAGGGGTTACTCCTGGCTATGTGCTCATAAATCGCTCCTGGCTTGGAGGATCATATGAGACACCGGGGATAGAACCCAAGTCTGTCTTGTGTCAGCTGCATGCAAGGCAAATGCCCTACTGCTATGCTATCGCGCTGGCCCCCTCTCTGGCATTTTGGATGCCTTTTTCTGTGTTCCCCAACCATATATACACTCTCAGGCTGAGGGTTTGGATGCAGGCTTGGACCATGTGTGATTAAACTTGTGTTTGCAAAAAAAAAAAAGTGTTGTCTGTGTTTAATGTGTGGCCAAGACCAAAGACAGAAAGAAGGTCGAAATTCCAGTGGGAGCATAGGGGTGTCTGACCCCAGAGGTAATTGTTCTTTCTGAGATCCCTCTAGTCTACAGAGCTAGAAAGAGAGTGTTCTGGCCTGGTATCTTGAGCCTTCTCTCCACTGACCACTTGCTGGAAGAGGCTGTCCTTTCACTGGTCTATAAAGGACATTTCCAAGACAACCCTGAAAGACTCCAGGCACAAACAAAACTAGTGGCTGTGAAGGAGCCCAGTGAAAAGATGGGGAGCCAGCCCAAAGCTGCATCTGCTCTGCCCTGTGGAGAGCTCAGCTTCTGAGTGAACATTGTAGATGAGACTGGCTGTTAAGCTGCAGAGACATTGTGAGAACACAGGTCGAAGGACAGGACCCTGGACTGAGTTTTACAGTTTTACAGTTCTGTGTGGAGCAGAAGGAAGAAGAGAGGAATCCCAGCATGCCCTGCTCGCAGGCAACAGAGAGAACTAGTCTGAGAGAAGAAGAAGGAACTGACCTGGGAAGGCCGAAGCAAGAGGACCCAGCCCTTCCCACTGACCCCATAGTAAGGGCATTGCTGCCTTGGCAGCAAGCAGCACAGCAGCTGGAGAAGGGCCAGTGTCATCCTGGACAGAACCAGGGCCCTGTTCAGCTGTGGGGGGTTGAGGGGGAGATCCTCAAAAGAAGGAGCCTATTTGGAAGGGAAAGGCGGGGCATGTCAATGGTTCAGCCAGTGAGATGCATGAGAGGGCCTTGGATTTTGGAGAAAGCCCCAGGATTCAGCTTTCCCCCAGCCAACTGGCCCCACATGGATCCCTACTGAGGGAAAGCAGAGGCAGAGGAGCTGGGATGGGACGATGGATGCAGCTAGTGCAGAAGAATTCAGTGCATTCCGGTCATGAATTGTGATGACTTGGCTTTGGGGGCAAGTGTCCTTACAATAAATTGCAATGCTGTGTTTCATGTAAAGAATAAAAAGACCTAGGAGGTGACCTGGCACTATCCAGAACTGAGCTTCTGGAAGGCTTGAGTAACTCCAGTACAACTGTGCCATTGGCCTGTATAGGAAGTGCAGCCTAGGCCCCAGGTTCTTCCCCAACTGAAGTCTGCTGGATACATGATGAGCCATTTCCATCATAAGAAACGCCATACCCCAGCTCCTCTGGAGAGTCTTGGGCCACAATCCATCTACACCCATCCCTAGGCCTTTCTCAAAAGTGTTCTGACCTAGTTCTCCAAGAGAATAAAGCCTTAGACACCCAGCCCAGGGCTCTCCCATCCTGTGCTGCCCCTGCCAGGCTGAGTGACCACCTAGCTGTGTTCCTGCAACTCTGCATGGGAGCCAGGCCTTAGCTGGCTGTTGGCCCCATCCAGGAAAACAACTGGGCTCCAGAATGAGGGTCCTTCTTCCTTCCCAAGTTCACGACTCTGCTGAGTTTGCTCACACTGCTTAGCTCCTAGCAGAGGATCAAGGAGTGTGTGTGTGTGGGGGGGGATCTCTCCCACGAGGAACTTGCTCATTCCCATCAGGGGCCCACCTATATGTGCACAGCCACATGCTCCCATCATCTACCTGGTCCCCACCCCACCCTGAGCCCGGCCTGTGCTCTGTGTTACAGACCCTGCAGGACAATAATGGGAGCAACAATGAGTCAAGTGATGTGCAACTAGAAGGCCCCAGCTCCCTTCGGTCCGTGGACACGAGCCTTGCTGACCCTGGAACAGAGGACAGACCGCTGGTTTTCTTTGACCTCAAGATTGACAATGAAAGTGCGTTCTGCAGGGGCACCCTACACTTGTAGCTTAGTCTCTATGCACCATACACATGGCCTAGAGGCCCCATGTTTCCAGGCTGCTTCAACCTCTTGGTTGTGGGATTATAGCAGGTCCACCTGAATCAGCACCTAATAGTGGGGAAAGGTCTGCCTGGGCTCTCTCTGTCTTCCATGTTCCTTTGGGTCTCCGGAGCTCATTGGTAAACTGATGGGAATAGTGTTCTATTCTGAGCCGAGCTAGGCCTTACCACTCACCAAGTTCAGGCCCCAAGCACAGTGCATCTAGTTTACTTTCTTTCATTGGGGGGGGGGGGGCACAACTAGCAGTGCTCAGGCATTCAGGAATCACTCCTATCAGTGCTCAGGAAACCATTGGGGATTGAACTTGAGTCAAGCTGCATGAAACACAAGTGCCTTAACCTTTATACTCTCAGCCCTTTGTCGTTGTTGTTGTTTTGGGGGGCCACACCCAGCAGCGTTCAGGGGTTACTCCTGGTTCTGCACTCAAATAATTCCTGGTGGGCTCAGTGGAGCATATGTGATGGCTGGGATCAAATTTGGGTCCGTCCCTTGTTGGCCACGTATAAGACAAATGCCCTACCGATGTGCTATCACTCTGGCCCCAGCCCTTCTTTCTTTTCTTTATTTTTATTTTGTTTTGTTTTGTTTTTGGGTCACACCTGGCAGCGCTCAGAGGTTACTCCTGGCTCTTTGCTCAGAAATCGCTCCTGGCAGGCACAGGGGATCATATGGGTTGCCAGGACTTGAACCAACGTTGGTCCTAGGTCTGCTGCTTGCGTGGCAAACACCCTACAGCTGTGCTATCTCTCCAGTCCTAGCCCTTCTTTCTTAAGGGTGCTCAGGTACCTAGCCTTGGTTCAGGCTCAGATCAGATGGGTTTGGTGCTGGAGATACTGGAGCCACACCTAACCGTGCTTTGGGGCCACTTCATGCCAGGGTCTGACCATGGGGCCTTGCCTATGCAAGGCCTGTGTCCACCCCTCTGAACTGTGTTCTGGTCTGAACATTAAGACACTTTCTCTCGGGCTCTGGCTTTGATTTTTTTGTTTTGTTTTTGTTTGTTTGTTTGTATCTGGGGGGCCTTATACGGTGGTACTCTGTGGATACTCCTGGATCTGCACTCAGAAATTACTCCTTGCAGGTTCTAGAGATAGTATGGGATGCTGGGGATTGAACCTGGGTTGGCCATATGAAAGGCAAATAAATGCCCTCCCTGCTGTGCTATCACTCTGGCTCCTGGCTTTGGTTTTGTAGTGCCCTTGCCTAATCCCGGCAAGGTCCCTGGCAGCAACTTCCAGGGATTAGCCCTACTAGTGGAAGCAGTAGATGTCCGCTATGATAGATGGGACAGTCACTTACAGAGACCAGGGGAGGTTCTGGGTCTGGCTCTGAAGGGATGGGCCTAGGAGACCTACTTTGAGCAGATTCAGTGACAATAAACTGTCCACTGGGATTAGAGACTCGAGCTGGGGGGTGGGGGGGGCTTGTTATAAACCATGTAGAAACTAAAATGCTGATGGGGAGGGGCCGGAGAGATAGCACAGTGGTAACGTGTTTGCTTTGCATGCAGAAGGACAGTGGTTCGAATCCTGGCATCCCATATGGTCTCCCAAGCCTGCTGGGGGCAATTTCTGGACATAGAGCCAGGAGTAACCCCTGAGTGCTGCTGGGTGTGACCCAAAAACAAAACAAAACAAAAAAAAAATGCTGATGTGGAGGGAAGAGAATGACAGAGATAGAAGGAACTTGCCTATTTAGGGAAGTTCTGGAACAGGAGGGAGAAGAGGGGAAGGATCATGGCTAGTGAATAAAGGTTGACCCCTCCCCTCCCCCCCAAAAAACAGGCTGCTATTGGGTTCCTACCCACAGACTCCAAACAGGTTCTCTAGAGGGTGGACAGTCAACAGGCAGGGAGGTACTTTCCAGGCCCTGTCCCAGGCCTGACATTTGACCTGCTCCTCTTTCCTGCCCAGCCCAAAAGATTAGCCAGCTGGCGGCCCTGAATGGGGAGAACAAGTTCCGGGTGCTCATCACATCGAAGACCTGCTTCAGTGGCTGCTCAAAGAGAGTCTCTCTTGAGGAGGGCCTCAAGCACTTCCTCAACTTCCTACGCAGCATGCACCGCCCCGTCCTGGCCTGCTACAAGCTGTGGGGACTCAGCCTCCCCAACTTCTTCCGTGCCCTGGATGACATCAACCAGCTGTGGGAGCTCCAAAAGGTCACATCGGGCTTCCTGGCCATCCTGCCCCTCATTCGGAAGCGCGTTCCTGGAGCCAGTAGCTTCCAGCTCAGTGACCTGTCCAGCACTTACCTAGCCAGGAACCTGAATGAGAGCAGTGCCCTGGCCTCTGTGCTGGCCATGCGTGACCTGTGCCACCTCCTCGAAGTGTCCCAAGGGCCCTATCTGATCCCGTACATCTACTCCTTCAGCAACCTGCATTGCTTCGCCTCCCTACAGCCCCTGGTGCAGGCAGCTGTGCTGCCCCGGCCTGAGGCCCGCCTGCTGGCCCTGCGCAATGTGGGCTTCCTGGAGCTGCTGAGAGCATATCGCTGGGACCCACAGGGTGGCCTGAAGAAATACAATCACTACCTGAGCCTGCCGGATCCCCCCAGCCAGCATGCTGATAGACTGCAGGCTCTGAAGTGTTACTTTGAAAGCATCTTACAGAACTCAGCATCAACACAGCAGGAAGATCCAGCCATGCCAACGTCTAGCCATAGCCATGGCCATAACATGGTGAAAACGAACTTGCCACAGAGCTAAGTGGGTTGTTGACTTGGAAATCTCTGGGGCCAGTCCCTGAGCCAGTACCCTCTTAGCACAGTGATCCCAGGGCCCTGTCTCTCCGCTGGGTTCTGGGTTGGTATTTGATCCAGAATCAGTTCTTCCTTCTCTAGGACCAAATTGCCTTCTCTACCTATTCCACACTCACGCACCCAGTGACAATCCCCAGGCCCAGATTGAGTTGAGGAGACTCTGACTATGCCCCAGGAGGCAGAACCAGGGTGGTCCTGGGTGAGGAGATTCCTCCCACCTTTGCCTCCCTCTTGCCCACCCACTAACCAACCATGGCCTCCAGTGTCCTTGCAGCCCCCCTCACCCTAACCCTGCCCCTGGGGACTTTCCCCAGCTCACAAAAGGCCACACCACCAGTGACTGACATACCCCAAGTGCCTTTCGATTCATGTTGGCCGTCCTAAGTCTGGCTGCCCCAGCCTCCTGCCAAAGGCCTGTTCTCTCATCACATTTCTTTGGAGCCCATTGCCATTTCCTACCAGCATAACTGTTCCCTCTCACTTTACCAGGACCTCCAGCCACAGCATTGGTAGAGGAAACTTTTTAAAAATTACTCAAGGCCCTTATGAGTCATATGCAGAGTTTGTAGGTAAGATTAAAGATGCTCTGAAGTTACAAGTCGAAGATGAGATGAGAAACTTCCTAGTAAAATCTTTGGCTTATCATAATGCAAATTCAGCCTGTAGATTAGTATTGAATACATTAAATGAAAAGGCAGATGTGAATGATTTCCTTTATGCCTGTCGGAATGTCTATGGGGAACCCCAAACCCCACCCCACTTAGACTCAGTAAAACCTTCCCAGTTACCAAGGGAATGATGCCTTACTCCCCTCAGGGACAGGACACTTTCCATAAACCAGGTCTTTGCCCAAAATGCAAAAGTGGTCGCCACTGGGCTAAAGATTGCAGATCCAGAAACCTCATTGATAATAACCTAAGTAGAAGTTTCAACACAATCCCCATGAGGCAAATCGCCTGCTACCATTGTGGAAAACAGGGCCATATCAAAAGAAATTGCCATTTCCTTATAAATTCAGCTCCTCAAGGACACACATATAAGATGCAGGGAAATGCCCTCAGGGCCTCCACCCAGGCCCTTCCAAATCAGGGGCAAAGTTCACAGACAATAATCCTTCCAAGCCCAGCCCAAGAAAATTCATCACGATAAGGGAATTAATTCACTCCACATCAGGGAGTGCCAGAGTAGACATATGCCCAGAGGACATTACAATTTACCCAGGAGCATGCCCTTACATGTTAGAAACTGGCATTGTGGGCCCTCCACCCCCAGATACTATGGGTTTGATTCTTGGCAGAAGTTCCCTCAACATAAAGGGTATATCAATAACCACTGGTGTCATTGACTCAGATTCTATGGGAGAAATCATTGTATTTATTACTCTACCAGTCACATGGACCTTTAATAAAGGAGAAGCAATTGCCCAGATAGTAATAGTGCCTTATGTCAAATTTGGGATTTCAGATAAGACTAGAATTGTAGGTTTTGGAAGCACAGATCTGGTGCTGCTCAAAACCCAATCGTGGCTCTGGTTACTAAATTTAAAGATGAACACCCAATGATCAAACTTCACTTGGAAGGGCAACCCTTTGACGAAATGATAGATACGGGTGCTCAGGTTACTGGAATTTCTGATAAAGAATGGCCAGAAAATTGGCCTCTTTAGGAAATCCCATATTCGCTAGAAGGAGTAGGAGGACTGAGCTCCTATCTGTTGAGTAAGAGGACTATGATATTTTAAGGCCCAGAAAATCAAAAAGCAATAATCAGACCTCACATGGCCCATTTTCACCATCCCTGTGGGGCCGTGACCTACACAAACAGTGGAAAGCAGAATTCCACATCTCATTAGCTCCAGAAGAGCCCGAACCTTCTTTTGATTTAAAAACCCAAAATTTTTAGTAGGGGCCACTACCATAAAAACACCAGCACCATTAAAAATAAAATGAAAATTTGACGAACCAATTTGGACAGCTCAGTGGCCCCTTATCTAATAGAGATGGGAACACATAAATATTGTAGTGCAATGAGACCTTACACCCTGAACATTGACATAAAGACCAGGCACAGGCCTCAGAAGAATGGGCATTCTCCATTCACCCCTTGATCTACAGAAGACATTTTCAAAACATCCAAGGTTGTATATAACATCACCTGGTGGCATTCCTGTACCAGGGAAAACCCTACAGCTGCTCTGACATCTATCTACTCAAAAGAAACACCCCTTAACACTCAGAAGAGAACAAGAACAATGACCTGCTTACTGGACAGGGCTTGCTGTATTGCCCCTTAATTGTGAGGTTTGTCTATAACATCACCTGGAAGCAATCCTCTACCACGGAAGACCCTACCACTGCTCAGACATCGTCCTGCTCAAAAGAGACTTCCCTTAACACTGAGAAGACTTAACAACAACAACCTGCTTACAGGAAAGGGCTTCCTGCATTGCCCTTTCATGGTGAGGTGAAACGAGAAGACACTCCACATCATGACTTCAATGTAGGACATGCAGATTCCAGAATCTTTAATACAGAAACATGATACCAACAACAGAGACTGTGTGAAAAGTGTGTTGGCACTACGAACAATGTCTTGGATCGGACAATAACTTGTCTAAGGGCTAGAGCTGGTCTTATGTCAGGAAACTTCAGGGGTAGGATCTCTTTGTATTTAGGCCAAGGTTATTCCTTTCCATGCCTCTCATATTTTGGTGGGCCTATGCAAACAACAATTGCCACTCTAACAATGTTTTTACTGTGCTCCTTTGACTCTAATCCTTAAAACGCACCCACTTAAAATTTGAGGTTAACTTAAGCTAATATTCATGTACATGGAAATGTAAAAAATACTATGCCTCTAATGTTAAAGGAGTTACATAAGTTTGATGGCTTTAGATTGCCTTGTGTGCAGTTAAGAAATATTATAATGTGCTACAATCTGGGGACTCAAGGGACAAAATAATTGCACATGGATTCTGTTTTATTTTATTTTTTTGGCTGAAAGTTCAAAGTTAAGATATCAGCAAGGGGACTTCTTCTGAGAATTATGTTATAGGTGATTGTCCTTCCACTGTAACTTTACCTTGTCCTCTTTCTTTTCATATTTTGTTCTCATAATTCAAAATAAAAAAATAAAAAAACTGATAAATTAAAGGTGCTGACAGAATTAGTGGAGGAACAGCTAAGTTTAGGACATATTGAACCATCTTTTTCTCAATGGAATTCACCTATATTCACTATAAAAAAGACATCCGGTAAATGGAGACTTTTGATGGATCTTAGAGCTGTAAATTTATCCATGATACCTATGGGCAAATTGCAGACTGGTTTACCATCACCTGTAGTTATTCCAAAGGAATGGCCACTAATTATAATTGATCTGAAAGACTGCTTCTACCATATCCCTACCTTTCTCTGTACTGCCCACCCCAGACTCACCACCCATGCCCAGAAATGTCCTGTGCTATCCAATAAGTAACTCAGGGCTCATGGCATCTAAACCTCGAGAGCCTTGCCCTACCCTGTGGGACTCAGTTTTTAGATTTTCCTGATGATTCTGAGGCCCAGCCATGGGGGTGGGGGTCTCATCAGGACTCAGCAGGCAGCCCAAGGCTATTCTGTCAACCGTAACTCTGCTGTGCCCCTAAATCCCTTTTCCTCAGCAAGTCTGATGAGTAGGTGTGTCCCTGGCTTCAGCCCCTCCAGGGAAGCCCTACAGATCCTCTAGGGGGTCCCAAGGACATGTTCTGGCATCATGGAGCATCTGCTCCTGGGCTGAGCTTCAGTATATGTTCGGTTACAGTTTTACTTAGAGCAGGTGAGCCCTGAGTCCCTTTTGGACAGGCCAATCAACAGGGAAGGGTAGGCAGCAGCATGAGGACTTCCTCTATCTTTCCCAGATCTGAGCAGCATCCACAACTTTCCAGTAAACTCCCATACCCTGCTCCATGCCTTAGACTGTGAGAGGCTAAGGGTGTGTCCAGCCCTCAGCCTGCTTCAGTGTTCCCCTCTGCCCATATCTTCAATAAAACTCGGAATCTCACGAGCCTGCTGCTCCCCTGCCCAGTGCATAGTGCCCCTCAGAGCCACTGCACATTAGAAAGTTGGGTGTCCCCTAGTATGGGCGAGCAGGCACAGGCCAACAGCTGGCCTTTGTAGGGACCTTCTGTACTTAGCAAAGCTGAAGGCCCCACTTTGTCATTGCTTATGACTCAAGGATGTGGGAGAACCACCCCCGGGCAAGATAGAAGACCAGGGGGTCCTGGTTGAAGCTGTCTTCAAAGGTGGGGGCACCAGCTTCAAGAGTGGCCATGTAGGAGCCAGAAAGAGTGCAGGGGCTGGACGCTTGCCTTACCTGCAGCCCATCCAGGTGTGACTGCTGGCAACAGGATGATCTTCCACGTCCACCCAGGCCAGTGATTGCTGAGTGCTGCCAGGTGAGGTCCCAAAAGGAAAACACCAGAGTGGCCTCCTGGAGGGCTAAGCACAGAGGCCAGGGCCTAGGAACTTGATCTCTGGCCCTGCTTGGGGATCTTGCACTCTAGTCTTTGTACCCTGAGTAGCAGGAAGTAGGAGCCTTCACCGGCATTGAGGAAACCCAACAGGCCCATGTGAGTGGCATGTCTATGTTGCTGTCTTGACTGTCATCTGAAATCTGCATCTGTGCCTGTGGGATGCCCACACCATGCCACTGCTAAAGCCCAAGTACCATCCTCCCCTTGGCTGGCAGGCAGCCTGATCGACCCATGTCACCACCCTCTGTCCTACCCAACTGGTTGAGAGGCCCTGGTAGCCTGGACCCTATGAGCATGGATTAGTGTCCCTCTCCTACCCCTCTCCTGCCTCCTCCCCAGAGCCTTGCTGGACTGGAACCAGGGTGCCCACACCAGAGCCTGGGATGTTGTTCTGGAACCCCTGACTCCCTGAGTCTCAGGCTCTGTCCATTGGCGAGAAATGGTTGGATTTCAGGACCAGAATCATGAGGTGTGTGAAAACAGCTTTTGCTTATAGGCAGAATCACAACAGACAGACTTTCTTAGTACCCAGATGCAGGGGACAATGATGTTGATTTATAAAGCCATGTGCTGATGTTGTTAAGTCTTAGCCCTCAGACTGTACATGTGGATCTTCTCTAGAATGAAGGATTGGGATAGGGCAGAGGAGACACTGGGGGTGGCCTGGGGAACCAGGAAGAAGTGCACTGATGTCTTTTGGCATGACTGAGAGTCTGTCCCCACCAGCCTGCAGATCTCTCCACATAGCAGAGCCAAGCATCCTGTGCTGGGCTCACTCTGTACCAGGCCCTCTCTGGTACCCAAGACCTCACTGAAACATCTGCTCATCTGCTCTACCTTCTGCCCCACAACCTGTTCTGGCCCTAGCCTACCCCCTTCATCCCTATTCTCCCTCACCCCACCTAGATTTGATTTTCTCCTGTCTGTAGACCTGATCACTTTCCAAATCTCTCCTTTCATCCTGCCTCTCCTCAGACCCTGCTTTGTTCCTTCCTTCTCTCCCTCCCCAGTCTCAGACTTGCCTGCACCCCACATTCCACGTGTTCCCTAGCCTCTCTGCAGACAGGAAGTGGGGCTTCCATCACTCCTCACACACCAAGAACTGACTGGAGGCACCAAAGATGGTGCATCGCTAATTGTGGACAGGGGAGAAGGGAACTGAGCTGAGCTGGGGCAGATCCAATTCGCAGCCAGCAGAGGGCGCTGCAGCTCTGTGTGCTCTGGAGGGCTGGAGCTGGCTTACTAAGCAGCTGTGTGGAGGAGCATCTGATTCTCTGGCCTGGGGACATGTTCCAGGAGTTAAGTGTTGGTGCATACATGCCTTTGAAGACTATTAGAGAAAGGAGAGCTGGCATCTCAAAACCGTGATTTGGGAAACGCAATTCCGCCACCAGTTAGAACTAAGCTAAAGATAGGGATTCTTTCCAGGCAGAACTAATCAAAAGGTAGGTATAGTTTAAAAGGAGCTCAGGGCAGCAAAACTTTTGAGTACAAGTGATTTCATTCCAGGGACATATTGATTTCAGTGGTATAAGAGTAAGGAGTAAAATGAGGGTGAAAGCTAAGGTTGGGATCTGGTTTAAATTTGGAATAAACTGAGATGGGATTAGGAGCCCTGTTGAGGCAGAGCTCAGGTTAGAATTTGGTTCATCATTTTTGGCAATCAAGGTTAAGAGTGGAGTTCGGGGGCTGGAGAGAGAGCATGGAGGTCAGGCGTTTGCCTTTCATGCAGAAGGTCGGTGGTTCGAATTCTGGCATCCCATATGGTCCCCCGTGCCTGCAGGAGCGATTCTTGAGCATAAAGCCAGGAGTAACCCCTGAGCACTGCCGGGTGTGACCCAAAAACAAAACAAAACAAAAGAGTGGAGTTCGGAAGTTACTCTCGGATCCCAGGTATTTTCACTTTAAGTGGAGATGTCCAGAAGCTTTAAGATATGTAGTACAGCAGGGAGAGCATTTGCCTTGCACGAATCTGACCCAGGTTTGATTTCTCCACCCCAGTGGTCGGCATCCTTTATTTCAACTGAGCCAAATCTCGCCAAAACCACGATTGAAGTTTATTTGGAGAGCCACACAATGTGCGCACTGACAGAGGCTAGGAGCAGAGTCCTGACTCCTGGAGCGGCCGCCCCGACATACAGAAAAGCCAAATTAAAAGTGGAAAGAGCCACATGTGGCTCACGAGCCGCAGGTAGCCGACCACTGCTCCACCCATTTAGTCCTCTTGAGCCCTTACAGAAGTGATCCTTGAATACAGAGCCAGAAGTAAGCTCTGAACACCATTGGGTGTGACCGAACAATCTTCTTCCCCCTCTGGTGGACCTGCTGTCTACATGCTTATTCCTTTGGTAGCTAGGAGCAAGAACCAGAAAAAGGTATAGCACCTCCAGCCCAAAGCCAAAGCAAACAGTGGCTGCAAAGGTGCAAACCAGAGCCCTCTGGACCTCTAGCCATGGGACCTGGTGTCGGGTTACAGGGTGCTCCTAAAAAGTTCATCTTTGAGAGGTTGCTCCTGCCTCTAGATCTGAGCAATTATTTTTTCCTCCCTGTGCTCCAACCCCTTTTGCTTCTCCCCTCGCTGGGGTGAAAGGTGGTGGGATTCAGAAGGCCAGGGCAGGGAGGCCGCGGGGCCTAATTTAGCCTCCTGCACTCACTCCCGGCTTCCCCGCCCCGCACGGTTCCCCGCACCCAGAACCGCCCTTCTGGCCTTCTCGTTTCCTCCCGGGCCAGATGCTGGGCAGGCTCCACCCCTCTAGGTTGGTACTTGAGTACTGGGGGGTCAAACGCCCCTCTCCGAATCCGGTTTCCTGTTCCTGCCCTCCAACGTCTTAAGCAAGAATCGAAACCCCACTGGTATTCTGCAGAGGGTGCCTGCCTGCACTCGGCCTGACTCTCCCAGATCTCTGCACCGTCCTGCACGCCACCATGGCTTCGCCCGGGTCCCTCTACGAAGAACCCCAGCCCGAACCCCAGCCCACCAGCCCCAAGCCCGAACAGGTAGGAACTCCCGGATTTGGATAGCGAAAGAAGTTAGGTGTTGTTGGCTCTATGTGTTTGGGGATCGGTGGGAAGACATAGGGGGATCTCGACCAAGAACGGAAAAGAGGGAACCCCAGTGCTAGAAGCTCGCAGTGAGGTCAGTAAGAAGGTACCAGGACTGGCTGACTAGTTGCTCTGTGCAGACACACTGGAGAATGGCACCTTGGACTGAGTGTTCCATTGCATCTTGTAACTTGTGCCATGATCCCTGGCTCAACCCAAGGCCAGAGATTAGGGGGAATGTAGGCAGCAAACTACACCCTAACCCACCCTCCACCCCCGCTGTTGCAATGTACGGTATGTGACCCGGTAAAAAGTCAGGTTCTTTGCAAGTGAGGAACTGGCTTGCAAGTGAGGGTACCAGTGCTAGCCCCTCTACCCCTTCCGCAGCTCCTGTGTTTCCTCCTGGCAGAGTTCATGAACCTTCTTTTGCAAAACTCACTTCACCCACCCCACTCCCGCCAGTTCACAGTCTCTTTTATTTATTCCATTTAGTTAGTTCGTGTATTAAGCTCCTCCTTCAAGAACTGCCTTTCTCTGGCAAGCTCCAGCACTTACCCCCAAAGGCAATATTTAGATCCCTGTTCTGTGCTCTTCCAGGTTTCTCTGCTCACCTTCATGAAAAAATTATCAGCACATTACAGTCCACCTTATTACTTGCATTAGGGCAAGTAGGAATTTCATGACTTTATAACGCTACGTTTATGAACTCCTCTCAGGGCTCACATGTTGTATGAAACACTTGAGTTTTCCATACAACATTCAACTTGCCATTCCCAAAGGGACCTTCTTTTAGTAGTGGGATTCAGTTCTCAGTGTTGTGAACCACTACCAACCAACTTCAGAATTTCTCATCTCCCCAAACAAATACTCTGCAATGACTCTTCTTCCTGTCTGCCCTCTCCCACCTCTGATAATGCCCTTGAGTTTGCCTAATCTGTATATTTTAGCTGACAATACTTGTCATTTTGTGTTTGACTTATTTTAAGTAATCTAATTTGTTCGAAGCTCATCTGTGTTGTAGCATGTGTCCTCCCCTTTTAAAGACTTCCCTTTGGTGTATCTGCCACATTTTATTTAGCCATGTATCTATTCATAGGCCTTAGGGCTGTTTCCACATGTTGGCTATGTGGCTGATGCTGCTATGAACTATGATGTCATGTGGCCGATTGGATCTTTGTTTCTAGTGGGGAACGGTGCTATATATCTCGGGGTCAGAAGAAAGGTTTCTATGATAAGTCTATGTTTAACTTTAACCCAACTCTATCAAATGCTTTCTATGAAGTGATACTTATTGTACAACCTTTCTAGTATATGTGCTGCCGAAGCGAGCACTGTACATCCTTTCTGAATAAGAGCTCCTTGACGACGGGGCTCTATCCTTTGCATTATTGTATGTCAGGGTTGAGACTGTCTCTGAATAGAAGTAGTTTTTAAGAGAATTGTGGGGTGAGACTGGAGAATGAAAATCAATAAGCAGTTGTGATTCTTATAGGTCTGGGGTTTGCATCAGTGCCAGGAGGGCCGGAGTACAGCAGGTAACTTGCTTGTCTTGCTTGATGTGAACCCAGGTTTAATCTACTCTACATATGGTCCCCTGAACCCCGCTAGGATTTATCCCTGAGCAGAGTCAGGACTAAGCCTTGAACATGGCTGGGTATGACCTCAAACCCAAACCAAAACAACCAGTAGCTGTAATAGTACAAATCAAATCCCTTTGGACCTCTAGCCCTGGAACCTGGAATTAGGTTGTTGGGGATACCTGGAACTTTCTGCCTCATCTCCCTCTCTGATCCCCCAGCAACCCACTGAGAAGGAATTCCAGTTCCTTCAATGCCAGAGCTGCCAGGAAGAAGCCAAGTGTCCCAAACTGCTGCCTTGCCTGCACTCACTTTGCTCAGGATGTTTGAAGACGCCAGATTCACAGTGTCCCATCTGTAAGGTGCCGGGCCCTCCAGGTGGAGAGCTGTCAACCCAGGATAATGTCTTCTTTGAGAGCCTGCAGCGGCGCCTGTCCATATACTGGAAGATCATGGATGAAATGGCGCTTTGTACCCGCTGCAAGGAGACCGCTGACTTCTGGTGTTCTGAGTGTGAGCAGCTCCTCTGTGCCCAGTGCTTTGAAGCGCACCAGTGGTTCCTTGTCAAGCATGAGCCTCGGCCCCTAGGGGAGCTCCGCAGACTGTCAGAGTTGGAGTTCCTGGACAGCCTTCGCAAGACCAACAATATCTTCTGCTCCCACCCCAATCACGGGAGCACAACGACCAAGTGAGCATGTGGCCCTGGGTGGATGCTGGAATTGGGTGTAAGGGTACAGAAGGCAGTGGTGAAGAGTGCCACAGCTGGGAATGGGAGAGGGATAAGGAGCTTTTAGGCTAGGGTGCATTTAGCAGATAGCCCCAAGTCAGGTTTTCCTAGGCGTGACTGGGTATTATCCTATATGATTTATCTCTATGGTAAGTCTCAGGGCAGGAATCATCTTTGCACCCTTCCCCAGTGATTTCGTCAGGATAAATTTTTAGAAATATTATGGCGGGGTAAATGAGTATGAGCTATTTTGCATTTTGCCTTTTAGAAAGTCTTAATAAAGAGCCAAAGCTTTGGTGTAGTGGTAGGGCGTTTGCATTGCACATGGTTGACCCAGGACAGACGGCTGTTCCATCCCCTCAGCTTTCCATATGGTCCCCCAAGCCAGGAGCAGATTCTGAGTGCATCACTCAGTGTGGCCTAAAAACCAAACCAAACCAAAACAAAACAAAACAAACAAACAAAAAAAGTCTTAATAAGGCATTTCCTATAGGAACTCAATAAGGTGGGTTTAAGAGGGAGCTGAGGGTAGTGAATTTCTGTTTGAAGAGTCAAAAATGAAACACTGTGCTGTCTAGAAGCATATAAAAAGATCAAATCTAGGCAACATTATTAAATGACATAAGACAGTGAGTTTGATACCTAATTACATATGTTTCAAAAAAAATATTCTTTCCTGGGGCTAGAGAGAGAGAGAGAGAGTACTCTGTACTCAAGTCCTTGTCCTGCAGGAGAAAACAGTTCTATCATCTGCAAATGATATCTTTTTCTTTCCTTTCTTTCTTTCTTTCTTTCTTTCTTTCTTTCTTTCTTTCTTTCTTTCTTTCTTTCTTTCTTTCTTTCTTTCTTTCTTTCTTTCTTTCTTTCTTTCTTTCTTTCTTTCTTTCTTTCTTTCTTTCTTTCTTTCTCTCTCTCTCTCTCTCTCTCTCTCTCTTTCTTTCTTTCTTTCTTTCTTTCTTTCTTTCTTTCTTTCTTTCTTTCTTTCTTTCTTTATTTCTTTCTTTTCTTTCTTTCTTTTTTGGTCACACCCGGCAGCACTCAGGGGTTACTCCTGGCTCCATGCTCAGAAATCGCTCCTGGCAGGCTCAGGGGACCATATGGGATGCCGGGATTCGAAGCAATGACCTTCTGTATGCAAGGCAAACGTCTTACCTTCATGCTATCTTTCCAGCCCCTTTCTTTCCATTATTTAAATGTATTTTTTCTTTGCAGCTTTGTTTACTAACCAAACGTGCCAGAATAATATTTTAAAAATAGTATTGAGAAGTGGATAGATAGTCTTATCTTGCTCCTCTTTTGTGAGAAAGTTTATTCTATTTTTTTTGGGGGGGGGCCCACACCCGGCAGTGCTCAGGGGTTACTCCTGGCTGTCTGCTCAGAAATAGCTCCTGGCAGGCACGGGGGACCATATGGGACACCAGGATTCGAACCAACCACCTTTGGTCCTGGATTGGCTGCTTGCAAGGGAAACACCGCTGTGCTATCTCTCGGGCCCATATTCTATTTTCTTGTTTAGTATGATACTTATTCATTGCTTTCTTAGATAACTTTAAAGAAAGTTCCTTCTCTTGGCTTTGGGACATGCATTGTAGTTTAACACTAGTTTAGCAGTGAGATCCTGGCTAACAGTCCTGGCCACACCACCACCCCCAGAAAAAAAAGAAACGAAGAAAAACACTGATGGGGAAATAGTTCAGAGGGCTGATGCATAGGAACTCTGAACTCTTTCACTATTGCATGGTCCTCTGAACACTTCCAGGAATAACTTTTGAGCAACATGCCAGAATGAGCACCCTCACCCCATCAAAAATTTACTTTCACTTCATGTTTAAGAGGCTTTGGGGGGTCAGTGAGATAGCATGAAGGTAAGGCATTTGCCCTGCATACTGAAGAAGGACAGTGGTCGAATCCCGGCATCCCATATGGTCTCTCGAGCCTGCCAGGATCGATTTTTGAGTATAGAGCCAGGAGTAATCCCTGAGTGCTGCCAGTTGTGACCCAACAACCAAAAAAAAAAAAAAAAAAAAA
This sequence comes from Suncus etruscus, assembly GCF_024139225.1. NCBI lineage: Eukaryota > Metazoa > Chordata > Mammalia > Eulipotyphla > Soricidae > Suncus > Suncus etruscus. Next base: position 12,792,855 of record NC_064848.1, read on the forward strand.
GAGGTTTTTGGGAAATGGGACACATCTGCTATTCTTAGGGATTACTCCTGACTCTGTGCTCAGGGCTCACTCCTGGAAGTTCTCAGAGGACCATATATTTGTAATGCTGGAATGATGTTGGCCTCAAGCAAGGAAACTTCTGCATTGTATATCTGATTCTGAATTATTTTTGGTAACAAAAAACTTCTTTATATGTACTCATCTATTATCTTCCCTTTCTTATTTTGATGTATATATGTGGTTATTTGATTTTTTACATAGTTTTGGTGTATATTATTTAGTGATTGTTACTCATGCTTTGTTTTTCCTTTTTCTCATTAACTGTTTAATTTTTTTTTCCTTTTTTCCGTTATTCACCTTTTTTTCTTGTGTAAAATCCTGTGGTCATCATCACAGTTTTTTTCATCCTGGAATAGATAAACATTGCTTTCTAACTTCCTATCTTCCTACCTTGAGTGCTGCAGGTAAAACATATTTGTCTTTTTTCTCTTTATGCATAATCTGTTGGTTTTTGGTTGGTCAGGAATGTTTATCTTTATTCTTAGATGTTCTTAATCAAACTATCTAGGTAGAGGTCTTTCTCCCTTTGTAAATAGCCCTCTATCTGAAACTTTAAGTCTTCAATTCAAAGAAATTATTTTCTACATTTTAAAGTATTGATTTCTCTTCATTGACTTGTTTTTTCTTTTTACTACTTTGTTATATGGAGGTACAATCTTTACAACTTAAAAACTTTGGTCTTGGGGGCCGGAGAGATAGCATGGAGGTAAGGCGTTTGCCTTTCATGCAGGAGGTCATCGGTTCGAATCCCGGCACCCCATATGGTCCCCCGTGCCTGCCAGGAGCAATTTCTGAGCCTAGAGCCAGGAATAACCCCTGAGCACTGCCGGGTGTGACCCAAAACCCCCCCCCAAAAAAAAAAAAAAAAAAAAAAACTTTGGTCTTGCTGTGTGCGACACCAGGCGGGGAAAATCCGCGAAAGTACACCGGCCCAGTGGGGCCCAACTGTGAAAAACTGTGAGTGTGACCTGTCTATGTCTGTCTACTGTCCTCTTGCGTGAAACTCTTGCGAGTGGGGCAAAAAGAGGCTCCAGAAACCTCACTCGCCCAGACGCCATTTTCAGGGAGGGACTACAGAGCATGAAAACCGGCTAAGCTTTGCAAAAGCCGGCTCCCTGTGTGCGACACCAGGCGGGGAAAATCCGCGAAAGTACACCGGCCCAGTGGGGCCCAACTGTGAAAAACTGTGATTGTGACCAGTCTATGTCTGTCTACTGTCCTCTTGCGTGAAACTCTTGCAAGTGGGGCAAAAAGAGGCTCCAGCAGAGCATGGCCGCTCTGCTTCGCTACGCGGCCGTGCACTCTTTCTAAGGAAAGAACACCATTGCAACAAGAAGGAAAAATTACACTAAGAACGGTGCTATATCACAGAAGCAAACATTTCTCTCTGGACTGTCTTCTCTGTTGCATGCTCGGGCCTAAGATTTGACCTAGTGTGAGGCTTCATCCACGGAGGACTCCCCTCCCTTAGAGGCAAGGTAGCCCATCCAGAAAGGGAGGAGCCAGAGGAGTGTGCTGCCTGCATCATATAGGCAATGAATACCACCACAACACATAGAAAAACCCACAATACAAGTGTGACAATGGGGAAACAACGCAGGCCAGCATCAGACATAGAGAATGAAGATGACAATTCTGAGGACCAGATAATGACCAACCAACTAATCAACCTCTCAGATAAGGACTTTAGACTAGCAATATGGAAGATGCTCAACGGACTCCAAGAAACCATGGAACGAGTTGAACAGAACACTAATAAGAACCAAGAAAATATGAAGACAGAAATCACAAAACTCCAAACTGAAATAACATGTCAACTAACAGGACTGAAAAAGTCAGTAAACGAAGTGAATGACAAAATGGATAAGCTCTGGGACAGGGTATCAGAAGCTGAGAATAGACTTGGTGCTGTGGAAGATGAGATACATAACAATTCCATACAGCAGGAGAGATTGGACAAAAAACTTAAAGCAAATGAGCAGACAATGGAAAAATTAGTCAAAGAATGGAAACAGATGAAAATAGAAGTCTATGATAAGATCAACAGAAACAACTTAAGAATCATTGGAGTCCCAGAGACCCAGGAAGAAAATTTCCAGGAAGAATCAACGGTCAAGAACATCATTAAAGAGAAACTTCCAGAGCTAAAGAATATATGTGATCAAATCCTGCATGCCCGAAGAGTACCAACCAAAAGAGACCCCAGAAAAACCACCCCAAGACACATCCTAGTCACAATGACAAATCCCACAGATAGAGACAGAATTCTGAAAACAGCAAGATCAAAAGGGGAAATCACGTTCAAGCAAGCTTCCCTGAGATTTACAGCAGACCTGTCACCAGAAACACTCAATGCCAGAAAGCAGTGGTGGGATATTGTGACAAGACTGAATGAAATGAATGCTTCACCCAGAATACTATACCCAGCAAAACTCACTTTCCAGTTTGACGGAAGAATACATGGCTTCACAGACAAAAAACAGCTCAGAAACTTCACAGACACAAAACCAGTCTTAAGAGAAAAACTGAAAGACCTAATCTAAGACAAGACTACCCAAAAGACACACCAAATTTTGAAATAAAGATGGCGTTAAATCCCAGGACAATTCTTTCTCTCAACGTCAATGGACTAAATGCACCAGTTAAGAGACACAGAGTGGCTAAATGGATCAAAAAACTCAATCCAACCTTCTGCTGCCTACAAGAAACGCACCTGAATAGTCAGAACAAACATAGACTCAAAATAAAAGGCTGGAGAAAAATTATCCAAGCAAACAACACCCATAAAAAAGCTGGAGTGGCCATACTAATATCAGATAATGCAAACTTTATACTCAGGAAGGTTGTAAGGGACAAAGATGGACATTTTATATTAATCAAGGGGTACGTAGAGCAGAAAGAATTCACTCTCCTAAACATATATGCACCGAATGAGGGGCCAGCAAAATATTTAATACAACTGTTGACAAATCTGAAAAATAATATCAACAACAACACAATAATTGTGGGGGACCTTAACACGGCTTTGTCAACACTGGATAGGTCAACCAGACTGAAACCCAACAAGAATATACTAGACCTGAGGAGAGAAATGGAAGAAAGAGGCCTAGTGGATATATATAGGACACTCCATCCCCAGAAACCTGGATACACATTCTTCTCCAATGTACATGGGACATTCTCCAGGATAGACTACATGCTGGCACATAAAACATACCTCCATAAGATCAAGAGGATAGAAATTTTGCAGACTACCTTCGCTGACCACAAGGCTCTGAAATTATTTGTGAACTCCAAAGGGACTCAGAAGAAACACTTTAACACCTGGAAGTTAAACAGCCTCATGCTCAATAACCAGTGGGTCCGAGATGAAATCAAGGAGGAAATAAAAAGGTTCCTGGAAACAAATGACAATAAAGACACAAACTATCAGAACTTATGGGACACAGCAAAAGCAGTACTGAGAGGAAAATTTATAGCTTTGCAAGCACACATCAGGAAGGAAGAAGGAGCTTACCTGAGTAGCTTAATGACACAGCTAATAAAACTAGAAAATGCTCAACAAAAGGACCCAAGAATAGGAAGACAGAAGGAAATAACAAAGCTGAGAGCAGAAATCAACGAAGTGGAAACTCAAAAAACAATCCGAAAGATCAACGAAAGCAGAAGTTGGTTCTTTGAAAAAATAAACAAGATTGATAGACCACTGGCAAACCTAACAAAGAAAGAGAGAGAGAGAAACTTGATAACTCGTATCAGGAATGAAAAAGGAGAGATCACTACTGATATGACAGAGATTAAAAGGGTAATCAGAAACTACTTTGAAAAACTCTACGCCACTAAAAATGAGAACCTGGAAGAAATGGATAAATTCTTGGACTCTTATAATCTTCCACGGTTGAAGGAAGAGGATGTAGCATATCTAAACACCCCCATCACCATTGATGAAATTAAAACAGTAATCAAATGTCTGCCCAAAAACAAAAGCCCAGGTCCAGATGGATTCACTAATGAATTCTATCAAACTTTCCAAGAGGAACTACTGCCAATCTTGGCAAGACTCTTTCATGAAATTGAACAAACAGAAACACTTCCAAATAGCTTTTATGAAGCCAACATCACCTTGATACCTAAACCAGACAGAGACGCTACCAAAAAAGAAAATTACAGACCAATATCACTGATGAATGCAGATGCAAAGATCCTCAACAAAATCCTGGCAAATAGGATTCAATGCCTTGTTAAAAAGATCATCCACGGGGCTGGAGAGATAGCATGGAGGTAAGGCGTTTGCCTTTCATGCAGGAGGTCATCGGTTCGAATCCCAGCGTCCCATATGGTCCCCCGTGCCTGCCAGGAGCAATTTCTGAGCCTGGAGCCAGGAATAACCCCTGAGCACTGCCGGGTGTGACCCAAAAAAAAAAAAAAAAAAAAAAAAAAAAAAAAAAAAAAAAAGATCATCCACTACGATCAAGTAGGTTTCATCCCAGGAATGCAAGGCTGGTTTAACATCCGTAAATCTATCAACATAATACACAATATCAATAACAAGAAAAATAAAAACCACATGATCATATCAATAGATGCAGAGAAAGCATTTGATAAGGTCCAACACCCATTCTTGATCAAAACTCTCAGCAAGATGGGAATGGAGGGAACCTTTCTCAATATAGTGAAGGCCATCTACCACAAGCCAGTGGCAAATATTATCCTCAATGGAGAAAAACTGAAAGCCTTCCCTCTAAATTCTGGCACAAGACAAGGCTGTCCTCTGTCACCACTCCTATTCAACATAGCACTGGAAGTACTTGCTATAGCGATTAGGCAAGACAAGGATATCAAGGGAATCCAGATAGGAAAGGAAGAAGTCAAGCTCTCACTGTTTGCAGATGACATGATACTCTACTTAGAAAATCCTAAAGACTCTATCAAAAAGCTTCTAGAAACAATAGACTCATATAGCAAGGTGGCAGGCTACAAAATTAACACACAAAAATCAATGGCCTTTCTATACACCAATAGTAATAAGGATGAAATGGACATTAAGAAAACAACCCCATTCACAATAGTGCCACACAAACTCAAATATCTTGGAATCAACTTGACTAAATATGTGAAGGACCTATACAAAGAAAACTATAACATTCTGCTCCAAGAAATAAGAGAGGACACACGGAAATGGAAACACATACCCTGCTCATGGATTGGCAGGATTAACATCATCAAAATGGCAATACTCCCCAAGGCATTATACAGATTTAATGCCATCTCTCTAAAGATACCCATGACATTCTTCAAAGAAGTGGATCAGACACTTTTGAAATTCATTTGGAACAATAAACACCCTCGAATAGCTAAAGCAATCATTGGGAAAAAGAATATGGGAGGAATTACTTTCCCCAACTTTAAACTGTACTACAAAGCAACAGTTATCAAAACAGCATGGTATTGTAATAAGGATAGGTCCTCAGATCAGTGGAATAGGCTTGAATACTCAGAAAATGTTCCCCAGACATACAACCACCTAATTTTTGATAAAGGAGCAGGAAATCCTAAATGGAGCAGGGAAAGCCTCTTCAACAAGTGGTGTTGGCACAATTGGATAGCCACTTGCAAAAAATTGAACTTAGACCCCCAGCTAACGTCATGTACGAAGGTAAAATCCAAATGGATTAAAGACCTCGATATCAGCCCCAAAACCATAAGATATATAGAACAGCACATGGGCAAAACACTCCAGGACATTACAGGCATCTTCAAGGAGGAAACTGCACTCTCCAAGCAAGTGAAAGCAGAGATTAACAGATGGGAATATATTAAGCTGAGAAGCTTCTGCACCTCAAAGGAAATAGTGCCCAGGATACAAGAGCCACTCACTGAGTGGGAGAAACTATTCACCCAATACCCATCAGATAAGGGGCTAATCTCCAAAATATACAAGGCACTGACAGAACTTTACAAGAAAAAAAACATCTAACCCCATCAAAAAATGGGGAGAAGAAATGAACAGACACTTTGACAAAGAAGAAATACACATGGCCAAAAGACACATGAAAAAATGTTCCACATCACTAATCATCAGGGAGATGCAAATCAAAACAATGATGAGATACCACCTCACACCCCATAGAATGGCACACATCACAAAGAATGAGAATAAACAGTGTTGGCGGGGATGTGGAGAGAAAGGAACTCTTATCCACTGCTGGTGGGAATGCCATCTAGTTCAACCTTTATGGAAAGCGATATGGAGATTCCTCCAAAAACTGGAAATCGAGCTCCCATACGATCCAGCTATACCACTCCTAGGAATATACCCTAGGAACACAAAAATACAATACAAAAACCCCTTCCTTACACCTATATTCATTGCAGCACTATTTACCATAGCAAGATTCTGGAAACAACCAAGATGCCCTTCAACAGACGAATGGCTAAAGAAACTGTGGTACATATACACAATGGAATATTATGCAGCTGTCAGGAGAGATGAAGTCATGAAATTTTCCTATACATGGATGTACACGGAATCTATTATGCTGAGTGAAATAAGTCAGAGAGAGAGAGAAAAACGCAGAATGGTCTCACTCATCTATGGGTTTTAAGAAAAATGAAAGACACCCTTGTAATAATAATTTTCAGACACAAAAGAGAAAAGAGCTGGAAGTTCCAGCTCACCTCAGGAAGCTCACCACAAAGAGTGATGAGTTTAGTTAGGAAAATAACTACATTTTGAACTGTCCTAATAATGAGAATGTATGAGGAATATGGAGAGCCTGTCTAGAGTACAGGCGGGGGGTCGGGTGGGGCGAAGGGAGACTTGGGACATTGGTGATGGGAATGTTGCACTGGTGATGGGTGGTGTTCTTTACATGACTGAAACCCAAACACAATCATGTATGTAATTAAGGTGTTTAAATAAAAAAAATATATTCCCAAAAAAAAAAAAAAAAAAAAAACTTTGGTCTTGGGCAGTGGTCAGTGGTACTTGTATCCCTGAGACCAGGTCCTGCCCAACGGTAAAGATTCAATGGTTTGGAAGCTTTGATTCAACAGGAAGATTGCTGGTAGTTTTAGCAGTGGGAAGGCAGGTAATGCAGTGCTGGAGATTGAACCTGGGGCTTTGCTCATGCCAGGCATTTGCTCTGTTACTTGTACAGTCTCCCTGTTCCTGCTTGTCCTTTTACTTTCAGATTCTCAGAGTTTCTTCAATTGATTATTCATTCATTAACTCATTTTCATTGCATTTCGTATACTTTTCTATGTTTATTCTTTATATTAAATTTGGGGTTATAGTTTTCTTAGCAAACATGTTATTTTAATTTTATTAAAAATTTATTACAAATTTGTTTTGGGGGCTGCATTAGTCTGGCTCTGACTCAGGAGTTACTGTGTGGCTCAGGGTACCATATGTGGTATGGGAGAGTAAACCCAGATTGGCTATATAAAAAGACAAGTCTCTCACCCCTGTAATATATTTCTAGTCTCAACATATTTTTTTTTTTGGTGGGGGGGATCACACCTGGTGGTGCTAAGGGTTTACTTCTAGCTCTACACTCAGAAATTGCCCCTGTCAGGCTCGGGGGACCATATGGGATGCCAGGATTTGAACCACCATCCTTCTGCAAGCAAGGCAAACGCCTTACCTCCAAGCTATCTCTTCAATGCCATCAACTTTTTTTTTTTTTTTTTTTTTTTTTGGCTTTTGGGCCACACCCGGTGGTGCTCCAGGGTTACTCCTGGCTGTCTGCTCAGAAATAGCTCCTGGCAGGCACGGGGACCATATGGGACACCCGAATTTGAACCAACCACCTTTGGTCCTGGATTGGCTGCTTGCAAGGCAAAGGCCGCTGTGTTATCTCTCCGGGCCCCATCAACATATTTTTAACTCCCAGGAAAAAAACTGCTGTTTTCAGTACTCTTTTTATTTATCAATATATTCTTTTTTTTTTTTTTTTTTTTTTTTTGGTTTTTAGTTTTTGGGTCACAACCGGCAGCGCTCAGGAGTTCCTTCTGGCTCTACACTCAGGAATCGCTCCTGGCAGGCTCGGGGGACCTTATGGGATGTCCAGATTCGAACCACTGTTTTTCTGAATGCAAGGCAAACGCTTTACCTCCATGCTATCTCTCAGGCCCTGTTTATCAATATATTCATATTGTTGCTGGTCTTTAATCTTCCTGAAAAACAATCCTAAGAGTTCTTAAAAGTCTTGTTTACCCACTGGTGGTTTTCAACTAACCCATCTGCAGACTGGTGCTCAGATGCAGAAATTCTCTGCTCGTCTGTGAAACACTTCACATGTAAATGTCTATTTCCTGTAACACATGATAACACTATTATAAGTACTAATATTAATACACATACATTTTTATTATAGGGCCAGAGAGATGCTAGAGGAGTTAAGGCACTTACATTGCATGTCACTGACCCTGTATATAGTCCCTTGAGCCCCACCCAAAATGATCCCTGGGTTGGTTGAGCCACAAGTCAACTCTGAGCACCACATGAAGGAAGGAAGCAGGGAGGAAGAGGGGAGGGAAGGAGGGAGGAATGAAGGAAGAGCTAATAAGAAAGAGCTAATAATTTTACTGTACTCTTACTATAATTTTACTGTACATGCTATCTCTCCGGCCCCAGAATCAGTGATTTAATGGATCACAGTGGGAATCGTGCTGAAGTAAGATCATTAAGCATGATTTGTCTTCAGAGATCTACAAGTCAGTCTTCCAGGGTGCCCTCAGAAGATCTGGGGTTTCCTATCTCTTTGTGATTGGACCTAGTTTAACATTAACATACAGTGTGTGAAAACAGCCTTCAGTTTTGGAAAACTGGGCAGAGGCCACCAGGAAGTAAGAGGTTCTAAGCAGCATACATGTCTCCAGAAAATGCATTAACTAATGCTTATTTGCTTGCCTTGCCAAGTTGAATTGTTTGAAAAATCCAGGCCTGATGTTGGTCAAAGCCGATTGGTCCAGGGTCACTTGTATTCCATCTACTCTCTGAGGGGCATGACTGCAATTCCTTCTGTCTGAGTTGCTGATTGCATTGGCTGGCGTGACCCTGGACAGGGCTGATTGAAGTGATGTAGCCACCTGTACTTATGTAATGACACATGTCTCTTGGCTTCAGAGGTCTTATTTCCCTAGGATGTCCTTCAAGAACTAGGACTATAGATTAAATGCTTTACTGCTACCATAAAGGTGTGGCAGTACTTCCCTTTCTCTACCTTCCAGCTAATTCCCTGACGTGTGTGTGTGTGTGTGTGTGTGTGTGTGTGTGTTTTGAGCCACACCTAGCAGTGCTCAGGAGTTGCTCCTGGCTCTGCACTCAGGAATCAGTCCTGGGAATGCTTGGGGGCCATATATGATGCCAGAGATCAAACTTGGGTCTGTAGCATTCAAGGCAAACTGTCTTGATCACAGCTCTGGGATATTTAGTGCATACTTGGCACTGTCCTTTGTGTACACTGGCCCATCTTTGCAGGAGTGTGAGTGAGAGGCATTTCAGAGATGCTCATGTGAAATTCAGAAAGTCAAAGTCGTTCTCCCAAACCCTCCTAGTTGGGAGTTTGAAAAGGTCCAATTTTAATCTAGCTCCCTCTGGCTTGTTCAATCCCATCTGTTTCCTTAGGCTAGCCAGTGTCTGTGGGACAGTCTAGGCACCACTTTACACTAGGGAGATGGAGAGCAGGGGCAGAGACAGGACTTTTTTTTTTTTTTTAGTTTTTGGGCCACACCCGGCGGTGCTCAGGGGTTACTCCTGGCTGTCTGCTCAGAAATAGCTCCTGGCAGGCACGGGGGACCATATGGGACACCGGGATTCGAACCAACCACCTTTGGTCCTGGATCGGCTCTTGCAAGGCAAACACCACTGTGCTATCTCTCCGGGCCCAGAGACAGGACTTGATTGAAAATATCAACAACATGAGCCTGAATATCTCAATGAGCTTTGCATGCTAGAGGGTCCTAGTGGATTACTGAGGTTCTGACCCCAAAATAAAATATTGACCAGATTACAATTTACCATGGCTAGCTTTGATCCAGTTGAGTTAGAGAACTTCTTTGAGTCCCCTCGAGAAGCGTGGATGCATGAATGGGGTATAGTGAAAGAAAAAAGGAGAGGACTACACAAAAAGTATGAGATAACAGCATTCTAAATTTTTTGGGGGGGGCCACACCCGGCGTTTCTCAAGGGTTACTCCTGGCTGTCTGCTCAGAAATTGCTCCTGGCAGGCACAGGGGACCATATGGGACACCAGGTTTTGAACCAACCACCTTTGGTTCTGGATCGGCTGCTTGCAAGGCAAATGCCGCTGCATTCTAAATTTTAATGTGAAGGATCAGGGTTATAAATGGTGTATTTTGACAGTCAGTTTTCTCTATGGTATGAAAAGAAAGCTCACATTTGCAAAGCACAAATATCTCTCTAGTTAACAGAAACATTAGCAGTATGCATTGTTTGATTTACAAAACAATTCACCTGGCTAGTGTTAGCCCATGGAGTCTGAGCAAGACAGCTTGGGTTATTACACTAGTCTCTTGCTGCTGCTGTCCAAATACCCATGCATTTAGGGTCTTTAAAGAACACAAAATTGATTCTTAGGTTGTTCTTGAGGTCAGATATCTAAAATGGTCTCATTGACAAAAATCAGGGTGGTGGCTAAAAGTGCTAAAAGTTCTAACATAAAAGTTCTTGTTGGGGGAAGATATGTTTCTTGTCCTTAGTAGCTTCCTGGGGGACCTGCATGGATGTAGACCTCTGCTTCCATCATTGCATCAGTCCTTTCATTCTCCTTACTAAGCTTTTAGAAGGACTGGGGACACAGCTCAGTATACAAACAAGCCTTGCATGTGTGAAGCCCTGGATTCAATCCCTGGCACCATATAATGATAAAACCTTCTTGTGGAGAGATAGCACATAGAGGTATGCCTCTACATGGGTCACTGGTGTGACCAAAAGCAAAACAAAGCAAAAACTTGTGATTGCATTCAGTCCACTCAGATGGTCCAGGATAATTTCCTTAACTCCAAATCTTTAATTTTGCCATGCCTAGGAATTCTTTTGGCAGAAATAGTCAAGTAAAATAACAAGTCACATTACTTCAGTCACAGATTTTAAGAATTGGAACAGGGACTGGGGTTATTAATCTGCTGTTTGATCCAAATTCTACATGAATAGTATAACGTTGGACTGCTTATCTTACTGTGTGGGCAGTTTCCCATCTTTAAAGTGGGAATAATAATAGCTTTGTTCCCATAGGATTGTTAGGAGGATTAAATAAATTGATATTTGTCAAATGCTTAGAATGCCTGATACCTAAAGAATGTTACAGGCATGGGGGCCAGGGCGATAGTACAACGGGTAAGGCTTTTGCTTTGCAGCTAAACCAGGTTCAATCCCCGGCATCACATATGATCTCCCTGGGCCTGCCAGAGGTGATTCCCTAGTATAGAACCAAAACTACATTAGCTGTGACCCCAAGAAAAAAAAGAAGAAAGAAAAAGGAAAATGAAAAGTTATAGAGATAACTGCTAGATAAAATAGTTTAATTTATGTTACCCTTTGTGTGATCATTTCAGACACAGAAAAATAAAAAAATACTCAAGCATTAAGCTAGAATTGTTCATGTTGGGAAAATAAAGAGTAGGGGAGGGGGAGAGAGAGAGAGAAAGAGAGAGAGAGACAGAGAGAGAGAGAGACAGAGAGAGAGAGAGAGAGAGAGAGAGAGAGAGAGAGAGAGAGAGAGAGAGAGAGAGAGAGAAGTAAACCGAAAAATCTACACAAAGGGGCCCGGAGATAGCACAGTGGCGTTTGCCTTGCAAGCAGCCGATCCAGGACCAAAGGTGGTTGGTTCAAATTCCTGTGTCCTATATGGTCCCCTGTGCCTGCCAGGAGCTATTTCTGAGCAGACAGCCAGGATATAACCCCTGAGCACCGCTGGGTATGGCCCAAAAACCAAAAAAAAAAAAAAAATCTACACAAACAAGATCCTTGGAATGTTCATTATAAAGAAAGAAAGTGATTCATCAGTCGTAGTCCATCTGACTATAAATAAACTATTAAAGAGAATATATTAGATTTCATATAGGACTTTAGAGGAGGGGCCAGAGAGATAGCATGGAGGTAGGGCATTTGCCTTGCATGCAGAAGTCTGTGGTTCGAATCCCGGCATCCCATATAGTCCCCTGAGCCTACCAGGAGCCATATCTGAGCATAGAACCAGGAGTAACCCTTGAAGCACAGACCCAAAAAAACAAAACAAAACAAAAAAAAGGACCTTAGAAGAACGTGTGAAGAAGATTTTTTTTCCTTTTTGGGGCACACCCAGTGACACTCAGGGTTCATTTCTGGCTATGCATTCAGAAATCACTCCTGGCTTGGGGGAACATATGCCTTATCACTTGCGTCTCCACTCTGACCCCATCTGAAGGAAATTTAAAGTCAATTATAAAGCAACAATCTAGCTTGACCTCTGTGGTTTTTTTTATTTTTATAGAATATAAATGGCATCTCCACAGATATTACTCCCCCTACATGTTCATTGTCGATATTCGAGCTAATTCACCTGTGAATGTCTGCTTCATTATCTGTGAAAGGGGTCTAACAAGAAAATCCCCCTAGGAGAGTCCCCTAGGAGCTACAAAGTTTGAGACCTCTCAGACCTTGGAATCCCAGAGCAGCCACTGGCAGCCTCCTTTACAAAAAAGAAGGCATTTTCCTGTCAGGGTGGAAGGGTGCCCCCATTAGGTGAGGAAAGGAAATTCAGAAGGTACAGCCAGTGATGAACTTCCTTCTGTGCCTTTCTGCACTTATCCTGCAGCAGGTGGATACATAGACCAAGTAGGATTGTCAGCCACTCAGCCAGCAGCCAGGTCTAGTGACTGTTTCTTTTAGATCCTGTTCTCTGAAAAAGACTGAGCTGCCACCCTTGAATGAACAGGAGATCATAACTACAAAGATATTTTCCCCTGGCAATGAAATAATAAGAGTTAAAAATAGCATTAAGGGCCTGGAGAGATAGCACAGCGGTGTTTGCCTTGCAAGCAGCCAATCCAGGACCTAAGGTGGTTGGTTCAAATCCTGGTGTCCCATATGGTCCCCCATGCCTGCCAGGAGCTATTTCTGAGCAGACAGCCAGGAGTAACCCCTGAGCATCACCGGGTGTGGCCCAAAAAAAACAAAACAAAACAAACAAACAAAAAAAAAAAAAACAAAAAAAATAGCATTAACTTGGGGCCAGAGGCAAGGTGTTTGCCTTTCATGCAGAAGGATGGTGGTTCGAATCCCGGCATCCCATATTGTCCCCTGAGCCTACCAGGACCGATTTCTGAGCACAGAGCCAGGAATAATCCCTGAGTGCTGCTGGTTGTGGCCCAAAAACCAAAATAAGAAAAAAAATTAAATTAAAAAATAAAATAGTTTTGAGGGCCAGGAGGAGAGGGCAGTAGACACTGGAGAGTCCTAAACCAAGCTGTCCTTGTTTGCCGCAGCATCTACTGCCGAGGCTGCTCCAAACCGATATGTTGCTCATGTGCTGTCCTAGACCCCGGCCACAACGACCTCAGGTGTCACATCAGCGAGGAGATTAAGCAGCGGCAAGAGGAGCTAGACTCAATGACACACAAGCTGAGGGAGAAGAAAGAAGCCTTTGGCACAGCTCTGGCACAGGTACACTCAAAGTTCAGCCAGTTGGACCAACAGCACACAGACAACAAGGAGCTGATCAGCTCAATCTTCGGCCAAGTGATGGAACTTGTGCAGGCTCAGGAGCGTGAGTTGCTGGAGAAGACGAACCAACAATATCAGTGCAACTGCCAGGAGTTGGCAGGCCAGCAGCAGCACCAGGACACTGTGCTGCAACGCATCCACGCGGGTAGCACACTGGTACAGAAGATGAAGTGTTACGCTTCAGACCAGGAGGTGCTGGACATGCACGACTTCCTTCGCCAGGCTCTCCACCGCCTGTACCAGGAGAAGCCCTGCGGCACAAAAACCATTAAGTATACTAATGTCTTCAATGAGCTCAAGGAATGCCTGAAACGCATAGTTTCAGACATCACCCAGGTGATAGGTAAGTACCCGCACAACCTGCCTGGCCACTTGAATGTGTAACTAGCTACTGCTCCTTCCCTTCCCAAGGAGGCAAGAAAGAAATGTCATTGCCATGTGACAGGAAGTAAAATTAGCATATGTTTTCAGCTTTCAGTTTGATCACCTTGATTTAAGGGTACAGGACTTATCCCTTTTGGGAAAAAGATCCTGTTGGCATCCAAGTGGTCTCTTTTTACTATCTTATTTGCAAACCTTGTGGATTAGCTGTGATCATGTGTGTCTTAGGGATGGAGAGGAAGCTAGAGACTGTGAAAATATAACTGTACCTCTGGTGGAACCAGGCATTGAGAAGATTCTCTTAGACTCTCTGTGTTCAACCTACAAGATGAGGAATACCCAGAGTGCTAGGCACTTAGCCCAAATTGCAGCTCACAGGAGCCAGTCCTGAGAACCCAGGATCACCTGCCACTTGGACCATAAATCTCGCCTGATGTTAGGTGCAAGAAAGCAAGAGGAGATCAGTGTCTTAGAGAATTGAGTCATTGTAAGGCATCAGCCTTGCTGGAGCTCACCTAGGACAGACCACGGTTCGATCCCCCAGTATCTCATATGGTCCCTCAAGCCAGGAGCGATATCTGAGCTCATAACCAGGAGTTACCCCTGAGTGTCACCGAGTGTGACCCCAAAACCAAAAACCAAAAAAAAAAAAAAAGGTATATGTGAGCAGGAAGCATTAGGGGTGTCTTTTTAGGAGAGATGGAGACCGTGCAAAAGTGGGATACCTGGCTGAGCAGGAGACTCTAGACATGCTCTGAAATCTCAGTGCTGGAGGGTGTCTATGGGGCACTGAGCCTGGGACAATGGATCGGTCCACCGCAACAGGACCATGCAGTAACAGTGAGCAAGACTGATGGACACAGGCTTATAAACATGCAGCCCCTGAGCGTCCATAGATTGTGTCTTCCCTACCCAGGCAGAGAACTTTGCCTGAGATGCAGAAAGTAAGCTCCCCGGTTTAAGCAGCTTATCTTGAGTGCTATAAGGGACTACATAGAAGAGAAAAAATGAGTTGTTCAGTAACAGGAAATATTTCAATACTGTAACATGTTAATACCTACCAGTTACAGTTTGTGTTCATTAAATTACAGTCAAGTGTGGGGTACATGTGGTACATGTCAGAATCGTATTCACCCATGTTTGGCCCGGGAAGGCCCCCAAAAAGAATTGAGAGGTGTATATTGGCTTTGAAACAGCCAACTCCTTTGTGGCCAGGTTCATGTCCACTACACTTGACCCTAACGGCTGCCAGCCACTCTGCAGTCATGCCTCTGAGACTGGAGAGAAAACTGGTGGGGAATGTTCCCTCTGTCAGTATCGTGGCCAGGATGCCTTCACAAGGGATGTATCTGACTTGCTCATGTCATTCTCTGTCCTCTCTAGATAAAGAGGTGTCCAGAAGAGAAAGCTCAGAGGCTAACAACTTACCCCAGAACTGTTTAGATGTTGACTCGGTAAGATGGGTTTGAGTTTGAGGGAAGTTGATATGGCCCAGCTGGGGAAAGGGCTTTGTGGAGTTCTGGGATTGGCCACCTCTGCAGGGTGACTGCTCACAAGGGCAGCAAGTATCTGGATGGGATCTTTCAGTGGGAAAGACTCACTGGTTCTGGGCTTCCAAATAATGGGGTTCTATGGGGGTGAGATCTGGGCTGTACAGGAGTAGAAGGGCTGCTCAAGGGAAAGCAGTGCTGATAGGGGTGGCAGGTCACCTCTTGCTTCCCTGCCCCCACCTCAAATCTGGGGCCTCCTCTTCTTCTGCTCACACATAGGATTCCTGGAGAGAATGGACAGTGGGTCAGAGTCACCCTGAATCCTGGCTTAGGTTCTGCTGTGACTTTTGAACAAGCTTGTCTCAGAAGTGTGCATGGTACTCTCCCCAAACTTCTATGGCCTTTCTGCACAATCCTGACATAACTGTCAGCATTCGTGCACACTCCTCAGGAGCAGGAATGAGCTCATTCTTTTTTGGGGGAAGGGAGTCTTCCCTAGGTTTTCATGAGATTCTAGTACCCCAACAGTGATTCTGGACAACCAATGGTTCTGTCCATGCAGTGCCCAGGATACCCAGATACTCCAGGGTGCCTGATAGGCTTACCAAGTGTGTGTGGGGGGGTACCATTTGGTGCCAGGATTAAAAACTGGATCACGTACCATACCACAATCCCAGAAACCACATCCATTCTTCAGCAGCCACTCTGTTCTCTGGATGGTTCTGATTTAGCATTTCTTGGGGAAGGGTAGAAGGGGAATGAAGGGAGGTGGACAAATGGAGGAATCCGATGACACTAACATCCCTTTGAACTGCTCTCTGTCAAGGACCAGCCTCAGATGAATGTGTCTGAAGCAGGGGCGCCACAAAAATTAAGAAAATCAGACAGATGTAAGGGGGAAAAAAGTAGAATGGGGAATTCTACTGGACTGAGCCCAGATTCTCCATCACATACCATATTTATTGCCTCCAATCAACAGTCATAAAAAGAGCCAGGCTAACATTACACAAACATCTGCTTATCTATACTAATCTCATCAGGCTACAAATTACCTGGAGCTACATGACTGAGGAGACAAAGGTGCTACAAGATTGAGTGTCTTTAAAGCAGATATCTCAGGGCATGAGTGATAGGACAGCAGTTAGGGCATTTTCCTTGAAGTCAACCTGGATTAAATCTCCAGCATCCCATGTGCTTCCCTGAATACCACTGGGAGTAATTCACGTGTGCAGACCTCTGAGTAACCCCTGAGCATCACCAGTTGTCACCCAAAAACAAAAAAAGTAAAAAAGTAAATAATATGATACTTCAGGAAACAGACTTTAAAACAATCTCTGGTGCCTAGGAAGCACCGTAACCAGTTACATTCAGATTTGTTTTTAGGCCACACCCAGCCTTACTCTGAGCTTATTCATGGCTGTGCTCAGGAATCACTCCTGGCAGGTTTTGTGGGGGCCATATTGGTTGCTGGAGATGGATCCCTGGTTGACTGTGTATAAGCAAAGCAATGATATCGCACAGGGCTTCGAGAGAGGACTGGAACCAGAAAAGATCACTGGGGCAACAGATGCCTGTGGCGATTTAATGTTTTTAATGAAATGGAAAGACACAGATGAAGCTGACCTGGTTTTGGCAAAAGAAGCAAATGTAAATTGTCCACAGATTGTGATAGCATTTTATGAAGAGAGACTGACGTGGCATGCATACCCCGAAGATGCGGAAAACAAAGAGAAAGAAACAGCAAAGAGCTAAAGGGGGGGGAGGAGCACTGTCATTTCTCTTGGTATATAATACATTTACTTTCCTGCCTCCTCTTCCTTTTACCCACCCCCCTTCTATCCTAAACATATCCATAAAAATGTGCTTTTCACTGTGTTCCACGGGAGAAATGTTGGTATTGGTTCTCTTGTAACATAACTGATGGTCTGATTCATGATACGTGTCTCTCTGTGAAGACCAGGCATTTACATACTGTATGTAATTCCCATGGTTTTTTCCTTTACTCTGATCTCTCCCTTCTACTCCCCTGTGACCTTTAACTTTTTACTTATTTTGAGTTTTGATATTTTCAGGATTGGTCACTTTTTAGTTTGGGAAATTTTGTTACAATGATGATAAATTTGGTTTCTTACATTTTTTTTAACATGTTGATGACCTGCTGGCCTTTGTTTAGAGGTTGTTGGATGGAAAAGATGCTGCCCATCATTTTAAAAAGCCAATAGCAACTGCCTACCTATTGAGGCCTCCCAGCCTCAGTCTGCTCTCCCCCTGGAAGATGCAGGATTCCTAGAGTCTCTTCCAGAGTCCTGTTTATCCTCAACTGTCCTCTCAGAGTAGCTCCAGCCTTCAGAGGGTTTGAAATGTTGCACTGAGGTTGGTCAGGGCACACCTTTGTCACTCCAAGGCTCCTCCTGGCCTGTTTCATTAGCAGTCCCTGATTCCACATTTGCAAGATGTTGCAGTCTGTCATAAAAGGACAAAGATTGCTGACTGTGGAGTTTTTCAGCTAAAAGTATATGAGGCTAATGGGAGGTTGGATACAATTATCTTTATTATCACATATGGTATATATGTGTGATTTCCTTCAATTCCTCATATTTGGACTCTGTAGGTATGAGTGACTGCCTGGTGCTTGCTTGTGCAAGGTGCTAGGCACCCTCTACTCCTGCCAACTTTCGTGGCCTCCCAAAGCATTCCTGTTACCAAAGAGGCTTCAGGTATGACACTCTTCTTAGTGGATCTGTTTTCCTCCATGCCATTGTTTTCAGGGGAAACTATTGGCCACAACACCAGTTTCAAATATTCATAGCATTTCCCCTCACATGTTCCTTGCTCTCTTGACTCCTGGATTTGCCACCAAGAGTCCTCACAGTATTAGCATTCTTCCTTTTTTTTTTTTCTATCTTCAAACTTTTAGTTGTGTATTCTAAAAAAAATTTTGTGCATTTCTTTGGAAAACAATCACCTCAAAAAGTGACACAGGCCCTGGTATTAGCATGTTGACACAGCCTCTCCATACTTTGCAAAATAATTCCCTTTGGCTTCCTCTTGCTTTGTCATAAGGAGAGATTATTTTTCTTATCACCTCCTACTTTTGTCCCCCAACAAATGTCCTACTTTTCTTGTAGTCAGGGAGGGGGAGTGGGAGGGGCGCTAGAAAAGAAGATGAAAAGGGAATAGCAGGGTTTTGAGTGTGTATCTTTGTTCCAGCCCAAAACTGAGAAATAAGAATAAATGCTTGAAATAGCAAAAAAAAAAAAATTTTTTTAAAAAGTAAAGTGGATTTATCTCAAAGGAATCTTCTCTGAGAGAAGGAGCAGAGGTAGGAGTGTTACAGGATCCCCCTCTCCCCCTTGAAGGAGCTTTCCCCGTAGACAACAGCTTTCCAGGAAGTAAAGGTCCCATAAAATATGTATTCACTCTTTTCAGTCTAACATTTTTTGTTTGTTTGTTTTGGGGGCACACACAGTGATGCTCAGAGATTGCTCCTATTTCTGCACTCAATATTTATTCCTGGAGGGTCTCTGAGAACCAATGGGATACTACGGATTGAGCCTGGGTCAGTCACATGCAAGGCAGACACCCTAACAATCCAGCCCCTAACATCTTTTTTAACTAAGTGTGGCATATCTGGTTTGTAAATGTATGCATATCCGAAAGCCCAAGTGTGCCAATGCAGACATGCCTGGCTCTTCTGTACCAGAATAAGCTTGCAGAGTTCCTTTTTAGTCTAGGCTATCTCATGTCCTTCATTCCCTGTCTCTCCAGTTCTGTTGATCAGATATCTCTCTTTATGCACTTCTGGTCTCAACATCCTGGTCATCAGACTTGTGTGTGCCTGTCTGTTAAGGATCAAGACTCAAGACCAATCTATTCTCCAAGGAGATTAAGTCTTCTAGTAAGGATGGTCAGGCAGGAAGCCATCTTAATTCTTCATGGCCTATACCATCCAGTAATATGGTATACTTGGAACTCCAAGCCAGAAAGAATTAGATGACTGATGGTCAGTAGCCCAAGCTACTGATTGATGGTCAATAGAAAATTAACTAGGGAATTGGGCCTCTTTATATAGGCTGTGGATTCAGACGTCTGTGCTTTATCAGGAAATCTTAAAGGAGGAATAGGATTAAAAAATAATGAAAATAAAGCCATCGATATTTGTCTACTGCAAGAAAAAAGAAGCCAAATATTAGCATAAAAAATAAATGTTAATGAAGGCAAGGGCTAACTGCAAAGATTATCTTGGGAATGATAGGGTCTATGCCTGAATTCCAACTATGGCCCAGTCAATGAAGACAGATTGCTGCAGGTAGGTAAGGCAATTAGGCAAGGCTTCCTAGAGGAGGTAACACTAAGACTAGAAAAAAGCCTGGAGTCTAGGTCTCTCTCCAGAGAGAAGATACAATTTAATCAGGGTTCTACAGTAAATTAGTGTGGCAGGACTTGGAAACCAAATCTTCACTCTTGGAGTCCCACTTCCTCATAAACAGCTGAAAGTGAAAGTGAACTTCCCCTCCTCCATCACAGGGTCAAAAATCAAAACATAAACTGTGACACCATCTCATGTTCTTACTCCCTATTTCTCCAGTTCTGTTGACCCAATATCTCTCCTTATTGATATCTTTTGTTTCTGTTTTGAGGGAACACTCAGTGATACTCAGGGGTTACTCCTGGTGGAGTTGGAGAATCATATGGGATATAGGGGATTGAATCTAGATCAGCTGCATGCATGCAAGGCAAACACACTACCTGCTGTAGTACCACTCTGGCCCTCTTTATTAATTTCTTATACAATCTTCCAGAAGTTCTTTATGTATATATGGTTCTAGATATTTGTTTTCTACTCTACTTTTTGGCACAGAGATAACATAATACTTTTTTTTTTTTTTAATAATGTTAACTCTGCCTTTTTGGTTACCTTCCTTCCCCCACACCCCATCTTTCTATTTTTTTAATAATTTCTTTATTTAAACACCATATTTACAAACATAATTGTAGTTGGGTTTCAGTCATAACAAAAACATTTCCCCTTCACTGTGCAACCTTCCCATCACCAATGCCCCATCTCTTCCCTCCTCCCCCGTCCCCAGCCTGTATTTGAGACAGGCTTTCTACATCCCTCACTCACTGACATTGTTATGATAGTTCTCAGTGTAGTTATTTCTCTAACTGCACTCAACACTTTTTGAAGTGAGCTTCATATCTTGAGCCAGTCCTTCTGGTCCTCATCTTTGGGAATTGTTTCAATGTCTTTAAATTTTCTTAAAACCCATATATGAGTGAGACTAGTTATGTCTCTCACTCTCTCTCTGACTAATTTCACTCAGCATAACATAATACCTTTATGTATGTTATTGTGTCCAGAGTTTTTTGCCAGACGAAGTATTCCAAGGCAAGCATCCTGATATCTCTTTGGCTCTGCAGAATCTTCTTGGAGGTGGATGTTGATGTTTGTTTTATTTTGGTGGCTTTTTTGCTTTGGTTTTTGTTTTGCTCTGATCTCTTAGTGCATATCCTGGATAACTATTGGCATACTTTAGGTGCCAAGGATCAAGTTTGGGTCAACTATATGCTAGGCAAGTGCCCTACCCACTGTGGATCTGCCCTGGGAGAGGTTGGTTTTAGGGCCACACCCAGCAGTATTCAACTGCAAAGTGCCCTAGAGGCATTTAATCTAGCCTTTGTCTGAGTGTGATTCTGAATAATTTGGCCTTGAGTTTTTTTTACTCTTTCTCAATATCTAGTTATCCAAGTTTTTATCTTCACTCTGACAAAATTGGGGCTGAAAGGAGCTGAAGTGTACACAGGGGGCATGTTCTGCCCTAGTAGGTCATTCCTTTGCCTATGCCAAGAAAAAAGCAGTTCTGCTATGTTCCAGAACCAGAGTTGGGTTTCCAACAGTGTTTCTCATCGGCCTTGACATGCTAGTTGATTCTTTGCACCCATGTGCCTGGGTGGGGCAGTGGAGAAAACCCACCTATAGGTCCAGCCAGGGGTGCTGAGGTAGGTGGAACTCCATCAGTTCTACTTTTCTTTCTACTCTTCTTTCTGGGCATTTTTGTGATGCCATGTGATGCTCCAATGGGCTAGGTAAATGTTAAAGTAATACAACAAGTAAAATTAGATAGCGTGATTTGTTTTTCTCTACTGGCCCTTCATGCATATCAACAGATATTACCACAATGCAAAGGAGTGTGACAGGAAGGATGTGACAAAGTGTGACAGAGGCAGAGAAAGTGAACTAACCCTGTTTCTAGAAGTTGATGGCCTAGTGGAACAAGGCCCTTTCCTTTTACACGGACCAATTTGTAGAGCAAATGCAGAGGCATTGAATGTGTTAGCTCCAGACACAGGATCTGTCCCACAAAGTCCACAGAGACAAACTTCACTGCAAGTGCAAGGGAGTTTATTACCAGCATGCTGGGATCACCCCTTGTTAGGCAACAAGCCCTTACTGAGTTCTCAGGCTCCTTTCATTAAGGGGATTTCCACTGATGAGTAGTTAACTTCTTTTTTAGGAAAAAGAAGTGAGGGCAATAAGGGATGAGAAAAAAGGAGTGGGCAATGAGGGGTGAGGAGAGGAGTGAGGGGTGATGAAGGGTAAGGAGAGGAGTGAGGGACAATGATGGCTGAGGAGAAAGAAGTGGGGGTGAGGAGTCATGGGTGAGAAGTGAGAAAGGAGAGTGCGGAGGGGTGAGGAATAGTGAGTGAAGAGTGAGGAGCAGTGAGGAGAGGAGAAATGAGCAGTAAGAAGGGGTGAGAAGTGAGGAGGGGTGAGGAGAAATGAAGGGTGACGGAGGTTGAAGACTGAGAGGGGGAAGTAGGAGGGAGTAGTTGACTTTTAAGTTGATTGCCTGTTGTCTAGGATGGTTTTCTGGGTGTTTCATCATGTCCTTTTATGGCTAGATATCTAGATGGTATCTAATGCTATGATATCTAATGGTATATTGTGGTTTACACAGCCTTGGGGGTCTGTGTTATTGTTCTTGAGAGTGCTATACTGTGGTTTCATATTCCCTTCTAGTTTCTAACAAGTAAGATCTTTCTACTTCAAATCCAAGTGTAGGACCAAAAAGATAATACAGTGCACAAGGAGCTTTGCTTACACATGGCTGATCTGGTTCCATTTGTAGTACCCCATATAGTCCATCCCCCGACCAGGCAGAAACTGAGTGCATAGTGTAGCGCTGGGAATAAGAATTGAGCAATGTAGGACCAGAGAGATAGCATGGAGGTAAGCCGTTTGCCTTGCATGCAGGATAGTGGTTCAAATCCTGGCATCCCATATGGTCCCCTGAGCCTGCCAGGAGCGATTTCTTTTTTTTTTTTTTTTTTTTTTTTGTGGTTTTTGGGTCACACCCGGCAGTGCTCAGGGGTTATTCCTGGCTCCAGGCTCAGAAATTGCTCCTGGCAGGCACGGGAGGACCATATATGGGACGCCGGGATTCGAACCGATGACCTCCTGCATGAGAGGCAAACGCCTTACCTCCATGCTATCTCTCCGGCCCCCAGGAGCGATTTCTGAGTGTAGAGCAAGGAGTAACCCCTGAGCGCTGCCAGTGTGACCAAAAAAACAAAAACAAAACAAAACAAAACAAAAAAGAATTGAGCAATGTGGGTTTAGCTCAAAAATTAGACAACAACCACTCGAGTAGTGCTGAGGATGTGGCTTGTGGTAGAAGACACGTCTCATATGTGTGAGGGCCACATACTAACACACTCTCATATATTTACCACATATAATCATTCTTTCATGCACACTTATTATAGCACTTACACAAGCTTAATGGTAATAAAATAGACACCGTATAAAATTTATCTCCATGTGGAATTACTGAACCCCAAAGTGATTTTATTTATGTTTTGACCAGCAAAGATTTTTTTTTCACAGTTTGAGAGTGACAACGTGTTTGATCCTCTGAAGCCTTTCCTGCACCTCCCCACCCCATGTCCTCACATGGTTAGCTCTCTGCAGGTCTAGTTTTAACTCTAGAAGTTGCCACTTGTACTTTTTTGCCGTGGCTACCCTTCTCTATACACCTATCCTTGCAGTGCCTGGTGTCTCCAGTTTCTTCCCAGTCTCATCCACACTTTTCCATTTCATAGTGGTGATCCTAATAGGAATAAGGTGATTTAAATGCTCTTTCACCACCACTATAAAAAGTGTCAGGCACATGTGTGCTACCTGGATACATGATACCTGAGTACATGTGGCCTATATTTCACCTCTTTGAATGTACTTTTCTACTTTCATGCTGGACTCTGTATCAGGGCTCTCTCTCTGCCTGAGAGAATCACATGCTCTCTTTTGAGAGTGTTACTCTCTCTTTTACCATCTCCCTCTTATTTCTCAACACCTCCAAATAAAACCTTTTAATACAACAACAACAACAACAAAATATATATAGGGAGAGATGGAATGATAGGGTGATATGCAGATAGGGTGTTTGCCTATCACACGAGCAACGCAAGGTCAATTCCCAGTGTACCTGGATTCAATCCCTGACATCCATATGGTTCCCTGTGCACTGCCAGGAATAATTCTTGAGCACAGAGCCAGGAGTAACACCTGAGCACCACTGGGTGTAGCCCTAAGCCTCCACCATGAAAAAAAAATATGTTGGAGAGCAAGCTCAAGTGATAGAACACATCTAGCATGGGTAAAACCCTATTTAAATCCCTATTCAATCCCTGACACTGCATACAATTTTCTGAGGGCAGAGCCACGAGTGAGCTCTGAGTGCAGGGCCAGTAGTAAGCCTGAGCATGGCCAGGTGTGGCCCCAAAATCAAAAAAAGAAAGAAAAATCCCCAACACATTCTTAACCCCCCAGCACTGCTAAGTGTGATTCCTATTTTTTGTTTGTTTTTGTTTTGGGGCCACACCCGGCAGTGCTCAGGGGTTACTCCTGGCTGTCTGCTCAGAAATAGCTCCTGGCAGGCACGGGGGACCATATGGGACACCGGGATTTGAACCAACCACCTTTGGTCCTGGATCAGCTGCTTGCAAGGCAAATGCCGCTGTGCTATCTCTCCGGGCCCGTGTGATTCCTATTTTAAAAGATTATTTTTACTTCTAACCAATGGTATATATACATGTACACCCTTACTTACAGTGTCTTCAAGGTCTACAAAACAAATCACACATAGTACAATGAGTGGTCACTTATCTTTTCTATTCTCTATTAGGATTTGACCACATAGATAGCTTTTATGGTCTGTTAATGGGGTCACAGGCTAACAGTGTCGACATTGGTGTGGAACATGTACTTGACCACTGGACTGGGTCCTGTATTCCCTCCCTTACAGTCTGCCCAGCTCTGCTCAGACCCAGCATTTCCCTCTTTGTAAAGGGGTTGAGCAAGAAAACTCGGGAGGGAAGTCAGTGCCTTGTCCCAAGAGCAAAGGAGCCCGCATGCCACCTTCGTGGGCTCAGCAGCAAGCAGAGCTCAAAGTGAGTTTCTGGTGCCTCTGTGTTGTTTTGCCTGACTTCTTCAGGTCAGGCTGCTGTGTGATACTGGGGTGGAGGATTCCCCACCATTCTAGCAGAACAGATGGGCCTACCCTTGTCCTCTGCCACACAGGAAGGACTTACCTGGTTGTTTCATTGGCTGGGGAGGAATCCAGGGGGGCACTGCAGAATCTTAATGGATGGTCAGCCATTGGAGCCACATGGGTGCTGCAATGGAGGCAGGGATAGAGCTGGCTCCAAATTCCTGGCTTATCCTTTCATCAGGACCCCTTCCAGGAGATTCCCTCCCTCTTCTCCGCCTGCACAGCTCCAGTTTCACACAAAAAAGAGGATGAGGAAGAATGGCCAAAAGATGATCGTATGGATGCCCTGGAACAGGAAAGGGCCCCACTGTTTAGAAAACCCAAGATTGAAGTTAACACACTGGCGATGTAAATGTGGGGAGGATTGTGTTATACATGAAGCCCAAGCATAAACAGTATTATAAACCCACAGTGCCTAAAATGCAATTTTAAAAAACAAAGAAAGGGGGTTGGAGAAGTAGAGCAGATAGGGCCCTTGCCCATTCTACAAATGACCCATGGTTAATCCCCAGTGTCTCATATGTGCTCCCGCTAGCCCACCAAGAGTAATTTCTGAGTGCAGAGCCAGAAGGGGCCCCTGAGCTCTGGAGCACTGCTGGTTTGGAAGCAAAAGGAGAGGAAGAGAGAGAAAAAGAGAGGGAGTAGGGAAGGGAAAGAGAAAGAGGGAAGGAAGGAAGGAAAGGAGGGAGGGAAGGAAAGGAGAAAGAAGGAAGGAAGGGGGCCAGCGAGGTGGCACTAGAGGTAAGGTGTCTGCCTTGCAAGAGAGAGAACAAAACCTCCGATAATGCATCAATTTTTTTTTTGTATTTTGGGTCACACCCGGTAGCACTTAGTTAGGGGTTACTCCTGACTCTGCACTCAGAAATAGCTCCTGGCAGACTTGGGGGACCATATGGGATGCCAGGAATTGAACCATGGTCTGTCCAGGGTTTGCCACATGCCAGGCAAATGCTGTGCTATCGCTCTGACCCCCCCAACATGCATCATTTTAACCATTTTATAGGTTATGACTTAGTGAATCTTGTACACCCATCTCATCCTGTTTCTTCCTGTTCCATCCAGTCCCATCCTACCCCATCATACTATTATTACCCGAGAAAAAGCGTGATGGCCTGTCAATTTCCCTGTTCTCTCCCCCACACGACACACACCAACCTGCTTTCTTAGCTATCCAAGTCATTTCCTGCACCCCAAAATGAAAGATTCATATGCTTTGTGCCCAGCTTTTTTTTTTTCACATGCTCTGTTTACTAGTGTTGATTGAGCTATTACTGTAAGTGGCTGTTTGGTATGAGAAAAATGGGGGACTCTATCAGAGCACCTTGGCTTGCCAGGATTCTAGGCCTAAGAATGCACTTGGGGGGCCGGAGAGATAGCATGGAGGTAAGGTGTTTACCTTTCATGCAGAAGGTCATCAGTTCGAATCCCGGCATCCCATATGGTCCCCTGTGCCTGCCAGGAGTAATTTCTGAGCCTGGAGCCAGGAAAAATCCCTGAGCACTGCCAGGTGTGACCCCCCCCCAAAAAAAACACAAAAAACACACACACACAAAAAGAATGCACTTGCCCCCCCCCCCTCCAAAAAAAATTGGAGCTGGAGAGATGGTGCTGGAGGTAAGGTGTCTGCCTTACAAGCACTAGCCAAGGAAGGACCGCGGTTCGATCCCCCAATGTCCCATATGGTCCCCCAAGCCAGGGGCAATTTCTGAGCACTTACCAAGGAGTAACCCCTGAGCATCAAACGGGTGTGGCCCCCCAAAAAAAGAATGCACTTGGGAGGGGCCGGAGAGATTGCATGGAAGTAAGGCTTTTGCCTTGCATGCAGAAGGACCGTGGTTTGAATCCCGGCATCCCATATGGTCCCCCGTGCCTGCCAGGAGCGATTTCTGAGTGTAGAGCAAAGAGTAACACCTCAGCACAGCCGGGTGTGACCCAAAAACTAGAAGAAGAAAAATAAAAGAATGCACTTGGGGCTTATGGTAGTTGTGCTGCTACCTTATAGGGACAGGGACCTTTAGACTGAAGAGAGTGAAAGCTTTCCCCTCATGCATGTTGGGAGTAATGTGTGTGGTATGTCCTTACCCTGGCAGGGGATATCGTTCCCCTTCCCCAGGGAGATGAGGACCTGGCAGCTATGGGTGATATGATAGATCCAGGCTGTGGAGTCATACAGGCGTCCCCAGGGACTCTCTGTGGAGCAAACCCCTGTGTCCCAAGGTATGGGGTGGCACTGGTGGTCCAGCCTGTGGGGGTATCATCCCCAAGCTTCTTGACCAGGAACTAAGGTGGTTGGTCCCTTTGCCCCTGCCCCTGGGTCCTGGAGGAGGGTATGGAAGGAGCACCTTGACACAGTGGACCCCAGACACTGGGCCTACTCTGCCACCCAGTCATCTCTGACTCTGTTTTCTTGGTGCAGGAGGCTCAAGTCCAGGCCTCAAGCCCTGCTCAGGCCCAGTCTGAGGCTGTGGTGCAGTTAGTGACTGGCACCCACCCTGTGCCTGTCTGTGCCTACTCCATCTGTGTCCCCTCCTGTACAGAGGTGAGTGGGGGTGGTGGTACAGGGTGGGTCCAGGCCTCCTTCAGCATCTCTTCTGCATACTCTCTTGTCCTTGGCTATCTCTTCCATGCAGCCATTTCCTGACCTTCTGGCAGGGGCTAGCCATGGCAGCTCCCCTTGGAGCTGCTGACCTGCAGGGCTGTGTGAGGCAAGCTCTGTGTGGCAGAAGACAGAGGAAAGAGGGCAGGACTGGGTCTCTGTTCTCCTTTCCTGGCTTCTGAGCCCACACTGTGCTCTCCGTTGTCCAGGAGGACTCGCCCTCAGTGACACCCCAGAAGAGAAAATCCTGCCAGAATGAGAGTCCCCGGAAGATGATGAAGATGGACTCAGAGGAGGAGAGGGAGACAAGGTTGGCGCAGAGCATGCCTGAGCAGCACAGGCCTAGCACCTCCAGAACCATCTCCTTGCCCCATCTGGAGGAAGCCCCCAGCCCCAAGGAGCCCCCTGTGGAAAATGAAGGCTCAGTCCCTGACAGGGATGTCCTGATCGACGACCCGAAGGAGGCAGGTAAGGAGGTGGGTGGGCAGCAGAGACTGGGACCTGTTTGCTGCCCTCTGGGTCTGGGGTTCTCTTCTCCCTATCCTTGAGTTGTCCTGCTGTCAGTATGTCTCCCTGAGGAGCAAGGACATGCCTGGGTGACCCCAGAGGTGAGACCATCCAGGTTTCAGTGGGTTTGTCTGGATGTCAGTGTGGGGTATGAGGGCTGAGATCTGAACCCCTCTTGACTACCTAATGCCTCTGCCCACTCAGAGAATTTGGGTCAAGTCTGTACCTGTTGTATTAAATAATTAATTATTGTGGTGGATGGCGATGGATGGTGAAGGATGGAGGCCTTTGTCCTTTGGTCCCGGCCACGTGGCTTCATCCCCCATCAACCGGCGGGCCTGGGGTCCAGGAAAGCGACAGGTATTGAACTCACTCACAGGCAGGCATCAGAAGCATCAGCTTTATTCATACCCTCTCCACCACATGTGTGGTCTCTATCATAACCTTTCAAGCATTCAGCCATTCTTATCTAGCTCTACATCTTAACTCCTTCCAGCCATCTTCCTTTGACCTCCATGCTGGTCAAAGACCAAAAGGGGAGAGCCCGCCAAAGGCCAAAAGGGCAAAGACCCTAAGCCCCTGGGTCAAAGGCTTTATATAACCTTCCAAGACCACTCCCCGGAATGGGAGGGGTATTGCAGGTAAGGTTACACCTAATATCCAGTTCCCAAGACCCCTCCCAGAAAAGGGCGGGTCTCAGGTATGTACACCTAAATCCAGGGTGGAGTTACATCTCCCCCTTCTCTGAAATATAAAGACCCTTTTGTAATTCTGACTCCACCTTTAGCCAAAGGTGGGTTAATATTTTCATGCAGCAACGTAATAAAGTGAAAATTAATATACCAGCCCTTTTCAAAAACATAACATTTCTGCAAAATATACTATACACCTGTAACTTAAAATTTTCTTAATGCTTTTTTACCAAGCACTATTTCGGAACTTTCAGTTTCCTATACTTTTAAACTATATTGGGGGAACTTTCTGTTCCTATTAACCTTCCCTACACACAAGTACTACAGCATAAATGCATAACATACATTTTAAAAACAGGCTAAGTACATTAAAATACACACAGTAAAACATTTTGCAATTGAAAATATTAGCTATGGAAAACAAAACACATTTAAATTATAAAGAAAATGACTAATTAAGACAAAGATGCAGGCGGTTAGAAATCAGATCTTTAAATGGGCTAAGCTGTTAATACTCCTTTTTTTTTTAAACCACTAACTAACTAAAACTTATCCCATCACCAACTATGAGTAAAATATATAATTACCCGCTTACTCCCTACACCTAAAACCATAAGTCCAGATGCTGGTTTGTCCCACGCTGATCTCACCACGTGGCTTCTTTAAACTTTCTGCAGGCCAGTTCGCTCGCGCCATTTCACCTTTGTGATCTGGAGGGTGGATCCCAGGCTTGCCTTTTTTCCGGAGCCGAGCTGAGCCGAGCCGCAGGCATTGCTGCTTTTGGGTTGAATAGGAGCTTTTCGCCGCTTCTTTGCTGCTGGACAGGCTTCACCACTGCTTTTTCTCCTCTCCGGGAGGCACTTTGGAAGCACCACAGCCACTGCAGCTTCTCGGCCACAGCTTCACAGGGAACTTTTGGATGTCCAGAGTTCAAAGTTATTTAAACTAAAAGTCCAGTTCGAAATTTCCAAAGTCAAAATCCAAATTCAAGCCGAAAGTTGTTCTCAGAAAATCAGTCCACTTTCAATACAGTCTTTTCTCCTCCGTTTCCAATCTAGGCTTTTAATCAGTTTTTGAGGAAGCCGAGGTTTTTGTTTCTTGTAACAAAGTCTCAGTCCTGGGCCTGGGCCTGGGATGGAGGTGATGCAAGCTTCCATCACCTTTGTTTCAATGACCTTTGAGCACCCAGATGGGGTGTTGGCCATCTTTGAAAATTGTAGGGGCCGGGCGGTGGCGCTAGAGGTAAGGTGCCTGCCTTGCCTGCGCTAGCGTAGGACAGACCGCGGTTCGATCCCCCGGCATCCCATATGGTCCCCCAAGCCAGGAGCGACTTCTGAGCGCATAGCCAGGAGTAACCCCTGAGCGTCACTGGGTGTGGCCCAAAAACCAAAAAAAAAAAAAAAATTGTAGCACGTGGCCCAGGGTTTTGGGCTCAGTGCATCCGAAAAGAGCCAAAATGAAACTGAAAAGCAGAAATCTCACCATCATCACTGTTTTCTTGGGTCCAGGATTCAAATCACAGTTCGAGCACCATTGTTGTATTAAATAATTAATTATGGAGCTGGATTGGTGGGAGATGGGTGGGCAGCAGAGGCTGGGACCTGTTTGCTGCCCTCTGGGTCTGGGGTTCCCTTCTCCCTATCCTTGAGTTGTCCTGCTGTCAGTATGTCTCCCTGAGGAGCAAGGACATGCCTGGGTGACCCCAGAGGTGAGACCATCCAGGTTTCAGTGGGTTTGTCTGGATGTCAGTGTGGGGTATGAGGGCTGAGATCTGAACCCCTCTTAACTACCGAATGCCTCTGCCCACTCAGAGAGAATTTGGGTCAAGTCTGTACCCCCTTAGGATCATCAGTCCTCAGCCTGCTGCCACGGCCACCCACTTCAGGGACCTCATTGGTCTGAAATTCCTTTTATACACATAGCTAAAGAGGTCTTGCCCATCAGTGAGGCTCAATCTAAAGGATTCAGAAACATTCTAGATAGTTCTTCCTAAATCAGCATAACTCAGCCTTAGCTCCGTCTTCCCTTCTGGATGAAACATGAGGACTGGCCTTGCTCCCACACTTCCCCAGGCTCCTTCTGACTTCGCAGCTCTCAGAACTAAGAACTAAAGCAAACCCTTTCACCTCCACACCAGGTGCTGCACTTGTACCTCCTGCACAGGGCCCAGGGCCCGCTGATGCAGCCAGGACTGGCAGAATGGACAGTGACAGAAAACCATTCACACAGCCAGACGTATCTCCCTATCCCCCTCACAGGGCCTGCTTCATGTGCCCTGTTCCTTGGCCTGCAGCTCCCACTGAACACCCAATGTGCCAGCTAGCCAGAAATGCCCCACCCCAAGCCCAAGCCTGACTGTCCCTTTTCTCCCCACAGCAGAAGAGTGTGTTGTGTTGATCAGTAGCTCGGAGGACTCCGACATTGAAAACTTGGTGAGTGTCAAGCAGCTCATTTCTGTGCATCTCCCTCTTCCCAATGCCAAGATAGAGGCTGGGGTGGAGGGGATGCCACTATAGTAGGCGACTCAACCTCATCTTGTTCTCGAGAGCTAGAGTATTGGGGTATCCCACATGCCTCTCACCCAAGCTCCTTTCTAGGCAGGAGCCTTGATCAACCCACACGTCAGTTTTTAAAATGGCCAGTGAGTGCCTCTCCCTGGGCCCTGATCATGCCTGGACTTAGCCAGGGCCTGCAGAGCTTCCTTAGGCTTTTTCTCTTCCCTGATCCTCAGCAAGGACAGAACCACGTTGATCCCCTCATTGCAACCAGAGAGCCCATGGCTAGGCCATGAGGGGTCACGCCAGCACCTCCTCAGACTCTGTCGAAGTGGAGGATGAGCAAGTGGTTGGGTGGTTCTGTCCCTGGAGGTTCATTCACCAAGGCTGGACCATTCACCTATGCAGGAACAAAAGCTTCTGAATGGAGGCCCAGACGGTCCTGGGAAGCCCGCGAGTCCCCCACCAGCTCTCAGTCTGAAGTTCTTTGCTAGAAAGCACCTGGAGCCTGCAGAGATTGCTGGGCCACCCTCCTTACCAGACCAGCCCCTGCAGACCAGCCCTGGAGCATCTCACCCCATCCCAGACTCCCAACCAGTCTTTAACAGACACATCCCCAAGATTGAGATTCCTCTTCAACTCGCCAAGCAAGATGCAGTGCCCAGTGCAGAGAGTCACAGCCAGCCCATGAGCCACTTGCAGTTGGACTCTGTCCAGAGAGCCCTCCCAGCACACAGAATGCTTAGGATACCTTGCTTTCGCCTCTTTCGTGGCATCAGACTGCCCTTGGCTTGTGCTCCTCCACGCTCCTGTCCTGCCACTGCTACTCAGCTGACCCCTAATGCCCCCTTTGAGCCGCCCAACTATCAGGCCAGCCCCAGGGAATGCGCCTCCTACTCCCAAACACTCTCCACTCAACCCTCCCAGATGCGAAGGGCGGCGCCAGCCCGTGCCCGCCGATCCCGGGGACAGTCCCATGTCAAGCGGTGACTCAACATTTTCTTTGCCCTCCCTCTGTCCACAGTGGCTTCCCAGCTGAAAGCCTCTGTTGGTAGGGGCCCGAGGGATCAGGGAGTCCCCGTTGGGACATCTATGTCCTCCAGGGATTCAGGTGGAGCCTCCATAGAGACCCCACAGGAGACCCCTTCACACACACTCCCACTGCCTAGGGTCATAAGTTCCCCCCCATTAAAGCAGTTCTCCTCCCCATAGACCTAGAACTTTCCTCTTTAGCTACCAGCTGCTTTCCTCCTGTCACAACACATCCACTTGCCCACTCTCAGGGACCAGCCTTTTTGTTTTTAACGTAGTTGCAACACAATCAAAATAGCCAGTGAGTGGGGCTTTGGTGAACCTTAGTGTTGTAATAATGCTCGTGTTCAGTCCTGAACAGAGAAGACACAGCGGGAGGAGTTAGAGCAAAGACGCTGAGTCTTCCTAGATAAAACTTCCCTGACTTGGGGCCTCTTCCTGTGAGCATCTTCCAAAAGCACCAAGGGTGCTGTGTGGAGTTGGGGTGCATTTACCACTCAGTTTATTTGTACCAAAGAACCATTATCTAGAGCTGGAGAAATGTGTCCTGTGCTTCCTGAGTGTGTGTGTGTGTGTGTGTGTGTGTGTGTGTGTGTGTGTGTGTGTGTGTGTGTGTGTGTGTGAAAAACCTGCGTCCCTCACAGCTCAGGCTGAGACATGCAAAAAGCTGTTGGTTCTCAGAGTTTCCCCCAGACTGTTAGAGGCACTCCAACCCCTTCCTTAGAATAGCTGAGCCTCCATTCCCCTCCTATAGCTTAAGTTCCCTCAGCACCACCTGCCCCTTTCTCTGCCCTTACCTCACCCATGACCTGTACCCCTTGCTTCACTTGCATGTATGCACCATTCTTCTCCTCCCTCCTAAGCACATCACCTTCCCCCCTTTTCACTTTTCTGGCTTTTTTTGTTTGTTTGTTTGTTTTTTGGGTTACACCCAGTGATGCTCAGGGGTTACTCCTGGCTATGTGCTCAGAAATCACTCCTGGCTTGAGGGATCATATGGGACGCCAGGGGTAGAACCCAAGTCTGTCTTGGGTCAGATGCATGCAAGACAAACACCCTACTGCTATGCTATCGCGCTGGCCCTCTCTCTGGCATTTTGGATGCCTTTTTCTGTGTTCCCCAACCATATACACACTCTCAAGCTGAGGGTTTGGATGCAGGCATGAACCATGTGTGATTAAACTTGTGTCTGCAAAAAAAAAAAAGTGTTGTCTGTGTTTAATGTGTGGCCAAGACCAAAGACAGAAAGGAGGTCAAATTTCCAGTGGAGCATAGGGATGTCTGGACCCAGAGGTAATTGTTCTTTCTGAGATCCCTCTAGTCTACAGAGCTAGAAAGAGAGTGTTCTGGCCTGGTAGCTTGAGCCTTCTCTCCACCGACCACTTGCTGGAAGAGGCTGTCCTTTCACTGGTCTATAAAGGATATTTCCAAGACCAACCTGAAAGACTCCAGGCACAAACAAAACTAGTGGCTGTGAAGGAGCCCAGTGTAAAGATGGGGAGGTAGCCCAAAGCTGCACCTGCTCTGCCTTGTGAAGAGCTCAGCTTCTGAGCGAACATTGTACAAGATGAGACTGGCTGTTAAGCTGCAGAGACATTGTGAGAACACAGGTAGGACAGGACCCTGAACTGAGTTTTACAGTTTTTTGGGTTTTTTTTGTTTGTTTGTTTGGTTGGTTGGTTTTTGGGCCACACCTGGCATTGCTCAGGGGTTACTCCTGGCTGTCTGCTCAGAAATAGCTCCTGGCAGGCACGGGAGACCATATGGGACACCAGGATTCGAACCAACCACCTTTGGTCCTGGATCGGCTGCTTGCAAGGCAAACGCCGCTGTGCTATCTCTCCGGGCCCTGAGTTTTACAGTTTTACAGTTCTGTGTGGAGCAGAAGGAAGAAGAGAGGAATGAATCCCAACATGCCCTGCTGGCAGGCATCTGAGAGGAATGGAGTGAGAGAACAAGAAGGAGCTGGCCTGGGAAGGCCAAAACAAGAGGACCCAGCCCTTCCCACTGACCCCATAGTAAGGGCATTGCTGCCTTGGCAGCAAGCAGCACAACACCTGGAGAAGGGCCAGTGTTGTCCTGGACAGAACGAGGGCCCTGGTCAGCTGTGGGGAGTTGCGGGGGGAGATGCCAAAAGAAGGAGCCTTGTTGGAAGGGAAAGGCGGGGCTGTCAATGGTTCAGCCAGTGAGATGCATGAGAGGGCCTTGGATTCTGGAGAAAGCCCCAGGATTAAGCTTTCCCTCAGCCAACTGGCCCCACATGGATCCCTACTGAGGAAAAGCAAAGCAGAGGAGCTGGGATGGGACGATGGATGCAGCTAGTACAGAAGAATTCAGTGCATTCCGGTCATGACTTGTGATGACTTGTTGTCCTTACAACAAATTGCAATGCTCTGTTTCATCTGGAGAATAAAAAGTCCTAGGAGGTGACCTGGCACTATCCAGAACTGAGCTTCTGGAATGCCTCAGTAACCCCAGCACAACCTGTGCCATTGGCCTGTATAAGAAGTGCAGCCTAGGCCCCAGGTTCCTTCCCCAACTGAAGTCTGCCGGGTACATGATGAGCCATTTCCATCATAAGAAACGCCACTGCCCGCCATACCCCAGCCCCTCTGGAGAGTCTTGGGCCACAATCCATCTACACCCATCCCTAGGCCTTTCTCAAAAGTGTTCTGACCTGGTTCTCCAAGAGAATAAAGCCTTAGACACCCAGCCCAGGGCTCTCCCATCCTGTGCTGCCCCTGCCAGGCTGAGTGACCACCTAGCTGTGTTCCTGCAACTCTGCATGGGAGCCAGGCCTTAGCTGGCTGTTGGACCCATCCAGAAAAACAACTGGGCTCCAGAATGAGGGTCCTTCTTCCTTCCCAAGTTCACGACTCTGCTGAGTTTGCTCACACTGCTTAGCTCCTAGCAGAGGATCAAGGAGTGTGTGTGTGTGGGGGGGGGGGGGGAAATCTCTCCCATGAGGAACTTGCTCATTCTCATCAGGGGCCCACCTACATGTGCACAGCCACATGCTCCCATCATCTACCTGGTCCCCACCCCACCCTGAGCCCGGCCTGTGCTCTGTGTTACAGACCCTGCAGGACAATAATGAGAGCAGCAGTGAATCCAGTGATGTGCAACTAGAAGGCCCCAGCTCCCTTGGGTCCATGGACGCGAGCCTTGCTGACCCTGGAACAGAGGACAGACCGCTGGTTTTCTTTGACCTTAAGATTGACAATGAAAGTGCGTTCTGCAGGGGGATCCTACACTTGTAGCTTAGTCTTTGTGCACCATACACATGGCCCAGGGGCCCCATGTTTCCAGGATGCCTACAACCTCTTGGTTGTGAGATGGTAGCAGGCCCACCTGAATCAGTGCGTAGAAGTGGGGAAATGCCTGCCTGGGCTCATCTCTGACCTCCATGTTCCTTAGGGTCTCTGGAGCTAAACTAATGGAAATAGTGTTCTATTCTGAGCCCAGCTAGGCCTTACCACTCACCAAGTTCAGGCCCCAAGCAGCAGTGCATCTAGTTTACTTTCTTTCATTGGGAAGGGGGGGGGGGCACAACTAGCAGTGCTCAGGCACTCAGGAATCACTCCTATCAGTGCTCAGGAAACCATTGGGGATTGTATTCGAGTCAGCTGCATGAAACACAAGTGCCTTAACCCTTATACTCTCAGCCCTTCTTTGTTGTTGTTGTTGTTGTTGTTGTTGTTTTGAGGGGACCACACCCAGCCGTGTCAGGGGTTACTCCTGGCTCTGCATTCAGAAATCATTCCTGGCAGGCTCAAGGGACCATATGGGATGCTTGGGATCGAACCTGGGTTTGTCCCTTGTTGGCCATGTGTAAGACAAATGCCCTACCGCTGTGCTATCGCTCCAGCCCCAACCCTTCCTTCCTTCCTTCCTTCCTTCCTTCCTTCCTTCCTTCCTTCCTTCCTTCCTTCCTTCCTTCCTTCCTTCCTTCCTTCCTTCCTCCCTACCTTCCTTCCTCCCTCCCTTCCTTCCTCCCTCCCTCCCTCCCTTCCTTTCTTCCTCCCTCCCTCCCTCCCTTCCTTCTTCCCTTCCTTCCTTCCTTCCTTCCTTCCTTCCTTCTTTCCTTCCTTTCCTCTCTCTTTCTTTCTTCTTCCTTCCTTCTTTCTTTCTTCTTTCTTCCTTCTTTCTTTCTTTCTTTCTTTCTTCTTTCTTTTTCTTTCTCTTTCTCTTTCTTTCTTTCTCTCTCTTTCTTCTTTCTTTCTTTCTCTCTCTTTCTCTCTCTTTCTTTTCCTTCCTTCCTTCCTTCCTTCCTTCCTTCCTTCCTTCCTTCCTTCCTTCCTTCCTTCCTTCCTTCCTTCCTTCCTTCCTTCCTTCCTTCCTTTCTTTCTTTCTTTCTTTCTTTCTTTCTTTCTTTCTTTCTTTCTGGTTTTTGGGTCACACCCTGCAGCACTCAGGGGTTACTCTTGGCTCTATGCTCAGAAATCGCTCCTGACAGGCATGGAGGACCATATGGGATGCTGGGACTCAAACCAACGTTGGTCCTGGGTCTGCTGTTTTCTAGGCAAACACCCTATTGCTGTGCTATCTCTCCGGCCCTAGCCCTTCTTTCTTAAGGGTGCCCAGGTAACTTAGCCTTGGTTCAGGCTCAGATCAGATGGGTTTGGTGCTGGAGGTACTGGGGCCACACCTAAGAGTGCTTTGGGGCCACTTCATGCCAGGGGTCGACTATGGGGCCTTGCCCATGCAAAACATGTGTCCACCCCTCTGAACTGTGTCCTGGGCTATACATTAAGACCCTTTCTATCTGGCTGTGGCTTTTATTTTTTTGTTTTTGTTTTTGTTTGTTTGTATCTGGGGGGGGGGGCCTCAGTAGTTACTCAGTGGTTACTCAGTGGTGCTCAGTGGTTACTCTTGGCTCTGCACTCAGAAATTACTCCTTGCAGGTTCTAGAGATAGCATGGGATGATGGGAATTGAACCTGGGTTGGCCACATGAAAGGCAAATGCCCTAACTGCTGTGCTATCACTCTGGCTCCTGGCTTTGGTTTTGTAGTGCCCTTGTCTTATCCTGGCAAGGGCCCTGGCAGCATCTTCCAGGGATTAGCCCTATGAGTGGGATCAGTAGTTGTCCTGTATGATGGGACAGTCACTTACAGAGACCAGGGAAGATTCTGGGTCTGGCTCTGAAGAGATGGGCCTAAAAGACCTACTTTGAGCAGATTCAGTGACAACAAATTGGCCACTGGGATTAGAGGCTAGAGCAAGGGGTACTTGGTATAAACCATGTAGAAACTAAAATGCTGATGTGGAGGGAAGAGAATGACAGAGATAGGAGAAACTTGACTATTTAGGGAAGTTCTGGAACAGAAGGGAGAGGAGGGGAAGGATCCTGGCTAGTGAACAAGGGTGTGACCCTCTCCTCACCAAAAGAAACAGGCTGGTATTGGGTTCCTACCCGCAGTCTCCAAACAGGTTCTTTAGAGGGTGGACAGTCTACAAGCAGTGGTCCTCAAACTATGGTCCGCGGGCCACATATTGTATTTGTATCTGTTTTGTTTCTTCATTGCAAAATAAGATATATGCAGTGTGCATAAGAATTCGTTCATAAGTTTTGTTTTTACTATAGTCAGACCCTCCAATGGTCTGAGGGACAGTGAACTGGCCCCTGTTTAAAAAGTTTGAGGACCCCTGGTACTGGCAGAGAGGTACTCTCCAGGCCCTGTTCCAGGCCTGACATTTGACCTGCTCTTCTTTCCTGCCCAGCCCAGAAGATTAGGCAACTGGCGGCCCTGAATGGGGAGAACAAGTTCCGGTTGCTCATCACACGCAAGACCTGCTTCAGTGACTGCTCAAAGAGAGTCTCGGAAGTCTCTCTTGAGGAGGGCCTTAAACACTTCCTCAACTTCCTTAGCAGTATGCACCGCCCCGTCCTGGCCTGCTACAAGCTGTGGGAGCCCAACCTCCCCAACTTCTTCCATGCCCTGGATGACATAAACCAGCTGTGGGAGCTCCAGGAGGCCACATCAGGCTTCCTGGCCATCCTGCCCCTCATTCAGGAGTACGTTCCTGGAGCCAGTAGCTTCCAGCTCAGTGACCTGTCCAGCACTTACCTAGCCAGGAACCTGAATGAGAGCAGTGCCCTGGCCTCCGTGCTGGCCATGCGTGACCTGTGCCACCTCTTCGAAGTGTCCCAAGGGCCCCATCTGATCCCATACACCTACTCCTTCAGCAGCCTGCACTGCTTCGCCTCCCTAGAGTCACTGGTGCAGGCAGCTGTGCTGCTCTGGCCTGAGGCCCACCTGCTGGCCCTGCACAATGTGGGCTTCCTGGAGCTGCTGAGAGCATATCGCTGGGATCCACAGGGTGGCCTGAAGAAATATAAGTGCTACCTGAGCCTGCCGGATATCCCCAGCCAGCATGCTGATAGATTGCAGGCTCTGAAGTGTTACTTTGAAAGCATCTTACAGAACTCAGCATCAACACAGCAGGAAGACCCAGCCATGCCAACGTCTAGTAACAGCCATGGCCATGAGCTACAGAGCTAAGTGGGGTTGTTGACTTGGAAATCTCTGGGGCCAGTCCCTGAGCCAGTACTCTCTTAGCACAGTGATCCCAGGGCCCTGTCTCTCCGCTGGGTTCTGGGTTGGTATTTGATCCAGAATTAGTTCTTCCTTCTCTAGGACCAAATTGCCTTCTCTACCTATTCCACACTCACGCACCCAGTGACAATCCCCAGGCCCAAATTGAGTTGAGGAGACTCTGACTATGCCCCAGGAGGCAGAACCAGGGTGGTCCTGGGTGAGGAGATTCCTCCCACCTTTGCCTCCCTCTTGCCCACCCACTAACCTGCCATGGCCTCGAGTGTCCTTGCAGCCCTCCTCACCCTAACCCTGCCCCTGGGGACTTGCCCCAGCTCACAAAAGGCCACACCATCAGTGACTGAGATACCCCAAGTGCCTTTCGATTCATGTTGGCCGTCCTAAGTCTGGCTGCCCCAGCCTCCTGCCAAAGGCCTGTTCTCTCATCACATTTCTTTGGAGCCCATTGCCATTTCCCACCAGCACAACTGCTCCCTCCC
Source organism: Suncus etruscus (assembly GCF_024139225.1). NCBI lineage: Eukaryota > Metazoa > Chordata > Mammalia > Eulipotyphla > Soricidae > Suncus > Suncus etruscus. The sequence goes on from NC_064848.1 coordinate 12,832,429, forward strand.
ACCACACCAGGACCACCTACCTTTCCCTGTACTGCCCACCCCAGACTCACCACCACCCATGCACCCATGCCCAGAAATGTCCCGTGCTATCCAATAAGTAACTCAGGGAACTCATGGCATTTAAACCTCAAGAGCCTTGCCCTACCCTGTGGGACTCAGTTTTTAGATTTTCCTGATGATTCTGAGGCCCTGCCATGGGGGGGAGGTAGGGTCTCAGCAGGACTCAGCAGGCAGCCCAAGGCTATTCTGTCAACCATAACTCTGCTGTGCCCCTAAATCCCTCTTCCTCAGCAACTCTGATGGATATAGTGTGTCCCTGGCTTCAGACCCTCCAGGGATGCCCTACAGATCCTCTATTCCCATGGACATGTTCTGGCACCATGGAGCATCTGCTCCTAGGCTGAGCTGCAGTATATATTTGATTATAGTTTGACTTAGAGCAGGTGAGACCTGAGTCCCTTTTTGGACAGGCCAGTGAACAAGCAGCTGCATGGGGACTTTCTCCATCTCTCCCAGGTCTGAGCAGCATCCACAACTTTCCAGTAAACTCCCAACTCCTGCTCCATGCCTCAGACTGTGAGAGGCTAAGCGTATGCCCAGCCCTCAGCCTGCTTCAGTGTTCCCCTCTGCCCATATCTTCAATAAAACTCGGAATCTCACAAGTCTGCTGCCCTACTGCCCAGTGCTCAGAACCACTGCACACTAGAAAGTGGGGTGTCCTCTGGTATGGGTGAGCAGTAACAGGCCAACAGCTGGCCTTTGTAGGGACCTTCTGTACTTAGCGAAGCTGAAGGCCCCACTTTGTCATTGCTTATGACTCAAGGATGTGGGAGAACCGCCCCCTGGGCAAGATAGAAGACCAGAGGGTCCTGGTTAGAGCTAACTTCAAAAGTGGGGCACTAGCTTCAAGAGTGGCCATGTAGGAGCCAGAAAGAGTGCAGGGGCTGGATGCTTGCCTTACCTGAAGCCCATCAGGTCTGACCCCTGGCAACACAGATGGTCTTCCAAGTCCACCCAGGCCAGTGATTGCTGAGTGCTGCCAGGTAAGGTCCCAAAAGGAAAACACCAGAGTGGCCTCCTGAAGGGCTCAGTACAGAGACCAAGCCCTAAGAACTTGACCTCTGACCCTGCTTCGGGATCTTGCACTCTAGTCTTTGTACCCTGAGTAGCAGGAAGTAGGAGCCTTCACTGGGGTTGAGAAAACCCAACAGGTTCATGTGAGTGGCATGTCTATGTTGCTGTCTTGACTGTCATCTGAAATCTGCATCTGTGCCTGTGGGATGCCCACACCATGCCACTACTGAAGCCCAAGTACCATCCTCCCCCTGGCTGGCAGGCAGCCTGGTCGACCCATGTCATCACCCTCTATCCTAGGCACCTAGTCGAGAGGCCCTGGACCCTATAAGCATGGGTTAGTGTCCTTCTCCTGCCCCTCTTATGGTTCCCAAGGCCTCACTGAACTGCAACCAGGGTGCCCACGCCAGAGCCTGGGACCTTGCTCTGGAACCCCAGACTCCCTGACTCTCAGGCTTTGTCCATTGGCGAGAAATGGGTGGTTTTCAGGACCAGGATCATGAGGTCATACACCAGGGGTGTGTGAAAACAGCTTTTGCTCATAGGCAGAACCTATGTATGTTTACTTAGTCCCCAGGTGCAGGGGACAATGGTGTTGATTTGTAAAGCAATGTGCTGATGTTGTTAAGTCTTAGCCCTCAGACTGTACTTGTGGATCTTCTCTAGAATGAAGGATTGGGATGGGGCAGAGCAGATACTGGAGGCAGCCCGGGAGCCAGGGAGAGGGAGAAGTGTTTTGGCACAGCTGAACGTCTTTTCCCACCAGCCTGCAGATCTCACCACATAATAGAGCCAAGCAGCCTATGCTGGGCTCACTCTGTACCAGTCCCTCTCTGAGGACCCTGGGCTCACACACACACCCAAGACCTCACTCAGACACCTGCTCATCTGCTCTGCCTTCTGCCACCACAACATGTTCTGGCCCTGGCCTACCCCCCTTCATCCCTGATCTCCCTCACCCCACCTAGACTTGCTTTTCTCCTGTCTGTAGACCTGATCACTTTCCAAATCTCACCTTTCATCCTGCCTCTCCTCAGGCCCTGCTTTGTTCCTTCCTTCTCTCCCTCCCCAGTCTCAGACTTGCCTGCACCCCACATTCCAGGTGTTCCCTAGCCTCTCTGCAGACAGGAAGTGGGGCTTCCATCACTCCTCACACACCAAGAACTGACTGGAGGCACCAAAGATGGCGCATCTCTAACTGTGGACAGGGGAGAAGGGAACTGAGCTGAGCTGGGGCAGATCCAATTCGCAGCCAGCAGAGGGCGCTGCAGCTCTGTGTGCTCTGGAGGGCTGGAGCTGGCTTACTAAGCAGCTGTGTGGAGGAGCATCTGATTCTCTGGCCTGGGGATATGTTCCAGGAGTTAAGTGTTGGTGCATACATGCCTTTGAAGACTATTAGAGAAAGTAGAGCTGGCATGTCAAAACCGTGATTTGGGAAACACAATTCCGCCATCAGTTAGAACTAAGCTAAAGATAGGGATTCTTTCCAGGCAGAACTAATCAAAAGGTAGGTATAGTTTAAAAGGAGCTCAGGGCAGCAAAACTTTTGAGTACAAGCAAGTGATTTTATTCCAGGGACATATTGATTTCAGTGGTATAAGAGTGAGGAGTAAAATGAGGGTGAAAGCTAAGGTTGGGATCTGGCTTAAATTTGGAATAAACTGAGATGGGATTAGGAGCCCCGTTGAGGCAGAGCTCAGGTTAGAATTTGGTTCATCATTTTTGGCAATCAAGGTTAAGAATAGAGTTCGGAAGTTACTCTCAGATCTCAGGTACTGTATTTGCCAGTGTATAAGATGACTGGGCATATAAGACGACCCCCTAATTTTGCAGTTAAAACATAGGGTTAGGCCTATATTCACTGTATCAGACAGAACGTTCCTGTGCTTAATGTGCTGCATGTGTTTCTGTGCTCATGTACCAACCACAGTGAGCCAATCACAACAAGCAAAGGTTCAAAGGTTCTACTGTAATAGACGTCCTCTCTGACTCTGGCCAATCTGAGCAGGCTTTTTGCAGTGTAGATTCAGGTCCAGAACATTGTCTAGTTTGCATGCATCAAAAGCCTGCTTGAATTGGCTGAGTCAGAGAGGCGGTCCGAGCAGCCTGGCAGTGATTGGTGCAGGATCAAGTTGGAAAATTCATTTTGTGGCAATATTCAGACAATTTTTGTTTAGCGGCATATTGAAACATTTTTCAGGATATACTCATCGTATAAGATGATCCCGATTTTCAGTTGACTTTTTTTTGTTTCAAAAGTTAAGTCGTCTTATACACCGGAAAATACGGTATTTTGACTTTAAATGGAGAAGTCCAGAAGCTTTAAGATACTACAACAGGGAGAGCATTTGCCTTGCATGTATCTGACTCAGGTTTGATTTCTCCACTCCATTTAGTCCTCTGAGTCCTGATAGGAGTGATCCTTGAATACAGAGCCAGGAGTAAGCCCTGAACACCATTGGGTGTGGCCTAACAACCTTCTCTCCCCCCCACACCCCCCACCCCCGAACCTGACCTGCTGTATACATACCTGTTCCTCTGGTAGCCAGAAGCCAGAACCAGCAAAAGATATAGCACCCCTGAATTCCTTCTTTTTTTTTATTTTTTTATTTTTGGGTCACACCTGGCAGCGCTCAGGGGTTACTCCTGGCTCTCCGCTCAGAAATCGCTTCTGGCAGGCTCCGGGGACCATATAGAATGCTGGGATTCGAAGCACCGACCTTCTGCAAGCAAGGGAAACACCTTACCTCCATGCTATCTCTCTGGCCCCTCTGGCTCCCTTCTTTTATCCAGTCATGATTTCTTTTACAGGGCAGGCACTTCTTTGGGGGTGGGGAGGGTTGGGTGATGCTCAGGGCTTACTCCTGGCTCTGTGTTTAGGGATTGTTTCTTGTAGGGTCCTACAGAACCTGTGTGGGTCATATACAAAGCCAGCACCTTCTCTGCTGTACTAACAACCCCTGTCCTGTCCTGTGACCCAAACAAGCTAGTGTCCTAAGTCTGTGGAATGCTAGTGTCCTCACTGAGAATGTGAGACTCAGTGAGGCAGGGTCCACAGCATCTGTACAGGTCAGAAGAGTCACAGGGGGCTGTGATTCTTTTCTTTTGCTTTTTTGGTTTGGGGCCACACCCTGCTCTTTATTCAGAGGTTACTCTACGATATGCACTCGGGGATTACTCATTGCTGTGCTCAGGGGACCATATGGGACGCTGGGGATCGAACTCTGGTGGGGTGCATGCAAGGCAAGTTTCTTTACCTACTGTATTACTGCTCCAGCCCTGATTCTTTCTTTTTTTTTTTTTTTTTTTTTTTTTGTTTTTTGGGTCACACCTGGCAGTGCTCAGGGGTTATTCCTGGCTCCAGGCTCAGAAATTGCTCCTGGCAGGCACAGGGGACCATATGGGGCGCCGGGATTCGAACCGATGACCTCCTGCATGAAAGGCAAATGCCTTACCTCCATGCTATCTCTCCGGCCCCCTGATTCTTTCTTAACACAATCTATGACTACTTTACAAGAGTCTCACTGCTTATGCTTTGGATTACCAGGTTACAGTATCTACACCATCAAAATGCCCTCAGGCCCCATCAGTGTTGTTTTTGTCAGCTCTCATTCCTCCTATGATGGGTTTATTAACCACCCCCACACACATCTTATTTCTAGATGGTGATAAGAAGACAGAGTCTTGGGGATAGTGCCAGGGGAGTGCCAGTTGGGGAGACAGGGTGGTTAAGGGTCTCTGAAGACATGACCTTCTCTGGGACTCAGAGGTTGCTGGGGACACTGGTGTAACCCACACCCCCTCATTTATTCCTGTCTCTGATTCCAGGTGCCTACCTCAGGCCCTGTGGATAGATAAAGTAGTGCCTTTAGTCTATTGAGAGAAGGTCCTAGAATTTCATCTGGCTCACCCTGTCTGCTTTCCCAAACTGAACTAGTCAGAATGTTTGGAAATCTCCCTACCTAGCCCTACAAAAGGCCTGTGCCACAGTGAGGGAGGGATTCCTTTGTTCTTGGCTTCAGCCTCTTCCTGAGGAGATCTGTAAAGATCAACTGCCCAGGCTGTGCTAAAGTCTGCTTGTAATGATAAATATTGTAACTTGAAAGCCAAGCCGATTACAAAGCTAGCTGGGGTGTCACAGATACCTTCTACAAAGCCAGCCAGATGCGAATGTTGTGTAGGTTTCTTACCACCCAGTGTCAAGCTATCCAACTCAGCACACAGCAAAGAAGCAGCCAGCACCCAGGTGGGAGTGTGAGAGGTCACCAAGGGTTTCCCCAGGCTTGGGCCTCTCCAGAGATTCCACAGCCATAAAACTTGACTCACACAGAGCAGAGGAGCCTATGGTCCAAGCCAGTGGTCGGCAACCTGCGGCTCACGAGCCACATGTGGCTCTTTACACTTTTAATTTGGCTCTTCTGTGTGCCTAGGGGGGAGGCTGCTCCAGGAGTCAGGACTCTGTTCCTAGCCTCTGTCAGTGCGCGCACTGTGTGGCTCTCAAAATAAATTTCAATTGTGGTTTTGGTGAGATTTGGCTCAGTTGGAAAAAAAAAGGTTGCCAACCACTGTCCTAGCCAATCAGTGAACTTGACTGGGCCACTGTGGTCCTTCCTGAGTTGGCTTGGGAAGAAAAATGGGTAATAGAGACCTGGGTTTGACCCCAGCTCCCCTGTGTGCCCTTGGTACTACTCAGCCTCTGTGAGTACAAGTCATGCAAACTGGGAAAGATAACACATAAGTCCAAAATGGTGGGACCTCAATGAGAGTACACACAAAAGAACTTAATTTAGTGAACTGCTTATGCACAATTAAAAAAAATAACCATTGGGGCCGGAGCAGTGGCGCAAGCGGTAGGGTGCTTGCCTTGCATGCGCTAACCTAGGGCGGACCACGGTTCGATCCCCCAGCATCCCATAAGATCCCCCAAGCCAGGAGCAATTTCTGAGTGCATAACCAGGAGTAACCCCTGAATTGTCACTGGGTGTGGCTCCAAAACCAAAGCAAAAACAAAACAAAAAAAAACATAAAAATAACCTTGAATCTGGAGCCGGAGAAATAGCATGGAGGTAAGGCATTTGCCTTGCATGCAGAAGGATGGTGGTTCAAATCCTGACATTTCATATGGTCTCCCGAGCCTGCCAGGAGCAATTTCTGAGCATAGAGCCAGGAGTAATCCCTGACCACTGCCAGATGTGACCCTAAAACCAAAATAATAATAATAATAATAATAATAATAATAATAATAATAATAATAATAACCTTGAATCTAACACGGAGGAGAGATGCATTTATCATGCGAATTCCCAGAAAACAAACACTGTTGTCTTCTGCCCTCCCCTCCACTCCACTGCTGCTCACTCCCTCCCCTTCACTTCCTCCCCTCTGCTTCCTTCTCTTCTCTCCCTGCTTCTTCTACCCTCTCCCCTCCCCTCATTTCCTCTTCACTCTCTACCCCCCTCTCCCCTCCCATCAATCCCTTTCTTCTGGTTCCCTTTCATTTAGGATCCGGACACCCTGTCCCCAGCTCTGTCCCCTGAAACCTCAGTCTGCAATCTCCAAGCCTCCTTTGCCTCCCGGACTCCCCCTCAGTCTACAGGCAGGAAGGATTTACAGCTGTGGCCTCCTCCTGGCCCCTCCTGGACTGCTAGATGCAGTCATCAGCGGGAAGGTCACTTTCTCCAGGTCCCCTGCAGAATGTGGGTTGAACAGAAGAGGCTTGGGAGAAGCAAATACATATATCATGTATCCAGCTGTGGCTGGAGATAAGCCAGGCTGCGCAGGGAAAACCTGCACCGGTTTTCCAGCCTCAAAGAGGACTTTGCAGAGAATGGGGGAATCTAGGAGCTGCCTTCTGTGACGGGTGTGTGTGTGTGTGTGTGTGTGTGTGTGTGTGTGTGTGTGTGTGTGTGTGTGTGTGTGTAGGTTCAGGCCCTCTATTTGGATTTTGTAGGGATAGGTTTGGTGGATAAAAATGTGACAGATCAGGGGGGCAGAGCTATAGCACAGCGGGTAGGATGTTTGCATTGCATCGCCGGGTTTCCATATGGTCCCTGGAACCTGCCAGAAGTAATTTCTGAATACCACTGGGTGTGGCCTCAAAAAGAAAAAGTCATTTAAAAAAAGGTCCCAGGGTGAGGGGAAACGTTTAACCCACATAGGGAAACTGAGGAAGGGAGAGAGTGATTTTCTTCTGAATCTCATAGGGAATCTGTTGTCAAAATAGGTACAATGCCCTGCCCAGTCACTGGTCCCCTGATGCTATATTGAATGGCTGTCCCCCACCAATGACATCAAAAGTGCCCACTCTGCTTGTGGGGAAGACCCCTCCACAGCCGCCAGACACTGCCCTTGTCAGCTGCCAGGATGGAGGAGTTCTCGCCAGTAGGGTGGACTGGAGTCCACACTTTATCTGATCTGCTTTTCAAGACACAATGACACAGTTGGGAAGAGTTCCAGAAAACTCTTGGTCCTGGAAGGGACAAGGGTGCTAATGGATCACCTCTGTTACCCAGAACCATTCATGGGAGCCTCACAGCTAGCAAGACTAACCAAATTTTGTTTGTTTGTTTTTTGGGGCCACACCCAGTGACGCTCAGGGGTTATTCCTGGCTATGCGCTCAGAAGTCGCTCCTGGCTTGGGGGGTCATATGGGACACCGGGGGAATCGAACCACTGTCCATCCTAGGCTAGCGCTGGCAAGGCAGACACCTTACCTCTAGCGCCACCAAGCCAGCTGGCCAAATTCTTAGGAGGGTTCATACCTGGGATCTGAGGAGGCAGAAGTGGCCTGAGTCACCCCACAGCCTACCTTCCTCTCTTCCTGCCCCTTAGTCCTTATAAGTTTTTGCTGCGGCCTTTCTACAGTCTCCCTTCTGTTCAGGCAAACCACTTCTCATAACAAAGAAAGCACCTACTGGGGCTGCAGCGATAGTATGGGGGGGGGGGTGTTTGCCTTGCATGATGCCAATCTGGGTTCGATCCCTGGCATCATATATAGTACCCCAAGGGGACTATATCACTCTAGGAGTGATTCCTGAGCACAGAGCCAGGAGCAAATCCTGAGTACTTCCAAGTGTGGCCAGGTCAGGCCAAATTTGGAACTCCTCTTCATTCCACACAATGAGCATATACACTGACATCCTAAATCTAGTCACCTATCCAGGCCACAACACACAATTAACACATCCAGAGTATAAAAGTCACAATGGGAAAGCAACATAGAGCCCCATCATATGTAGTGAGCATAGATGGTTGCCCTGAAGACCTGGGTCTCCAATGTTGTGTTCATGTCATCTTGGGAGTTTTGATAGGGATCAACGATGAAAAGATTCTGGTGGGGGCTGGAGCCATAGTACAGCAGGTAGGATACCTGTCTTGCATGTGGCCAAACGGGGTTAGATCTCCAGCAGCCCATATGGTCCCATGTGCATATGGTCCCGTATCGCTAGGAGTGATTCTTTTTTTTTTTTTTCCCTCCTCCTAGGACTGATTCTTGAGAGCAGAGGTTACATAAGCATATGTGACCCAAAATATTTTTTAAAATGTCTCAGAAGAGCTCTGAGTCTAGGGAGGAGGAGGATGGAAGTCTTCTGAGTTCTTACTTTAGGGACAGGGATCATCTCTCCACTTCCTTTGATGTGGTGAGGAGATAAGAGGCCTAGGGGTCCAAACTCATACTCTTTGTTCCAGTCATGGAACACTTGGATGGCTAGGCACACTCACCACGGCCTTGACAGGGACCAGAGTAACACTAATAACATCAACCTTTCTGCCCCCTTCATTCTACCTTGCAAAGGGTTTCAGAGGCATGTTTGGAAATAGACCTTTCCCTGACCACGGGGCAGTGAGGACCAGTCTAGTGCACCTTTTATGTGGTGTGAGATAAGATACTGTCCCCAGATTATCTGAAGGTTGCAGTACTACACAGAGGTCCCAATGCAAACCCCAAACTCCATCAGCAGAGAGATAACTGAGCACTAGGTGGGTGATGGTATCAGGACCCTGAGAAGCGGATGAGGTTGGGTTGCTGGTGCTGCCTCTTCCCAAGGCCCAGCTGGGTTCTCCCACTTGATTTCTGACCTAGGAAGAACCCAGAGAAGGGATGGTTTCAGGATGTGAAGTCACACCGCCTCTTCCAAGAAAGACTGAAACTTCCATCTCTCCCAAAATAGCTTTGGATCCCAGCACTGTCATTTGCAACACAGATTTTTCTCCTTTCAAGAATTCTGTGAGAGCAGAGCATCTTCTGGGTTATATGCTTTCCTGAGATCAGTCTGATGCAGACACACACCTCAGCCCAATCCTGGTTACACACAGCCTCATCCTGGTCACAGAACACAGCACAGATCTGGTCATACACCTTAACCCTGATTCCAGTCATACACCACAGCCTGATCCCTGTCACATACCTCAGCCCCGATCCTGATCACACTCAGCCTAATCTTGGTCACAAACTGTAGACAGGGGCCATCATAGCTCCACCTACTGGATTATTGGCAATGATTTATTACAATGACAATGTTCATTCCAATTTATTTTGACATGGTGTCAGATTACTCTGATCATGCAACTCCTAAGCTTTACATTAACTTTATTCCTTTTGAAGGGGCCCTGCTGAGCTGTTCACGAGTAACCTAGGGAACTGTGATAGCAGTTCTGTATGAGACTCAGATAAGGGACATTGTGTTGTTTGGGCCCTGCATAATCAGGGATTCCCCAGCCTGGTGCCTGGAGGGTCACACCTCTTGATGTGCCCTAAATGCTATCCCAGCTCCCAGTTGGATATATTTTCTTATGCTTTCCCTGCAGTACTGGAGATGGAACACAGGTCACATGTATACAAGGCTGAGACACAAGCCCACCCCAAAGCTTATATTTAAAGATCTCTTGGGGCGGGGGACCCAGCTGTCCTCAGACCTTATTCCTGGTTCTGTACTCAGAAATCAGTCATGAGGGCATAAAGAACCAGATAGAATGCCAGGACTCAAGCATGGGTCAGAATTGTACCAGGCAAGTACTCTGCCCACTATGCTATCTCTGTGGCCTTATAGAACCAATCTCTTGCTTGAATTGTCTATTTTATTTGTTTGTTTGTTTGTTTGAAATTGTTTTGGGGGGCCACACCCTGCAGTCTTCAGGGATTACTCCTGGTTCTGCACTCAGGGATTCCTCTTGGGGGTCTCAGAGAACCATATGGGGTGCCAGGATCAACCCTAGCTTGGTCAGATGCAAAGCAAGCATCCTACCTGCTGTACTATCTCTCTGGTTGAGTGACTTTTGAGACTGACTCCCCAATTTCCTCTTCAGGGGAAGCTGACTGAGGTGATTAGAGGGGCTCAGAGACAAGTGTTATAAGCCACAAGAAGGCATAGTTACTAGTTTCCCAAATCTCTTTAAGGGCGGGATAGATTGCATGGAGGTAAGGCATTTGCCTTGCATGCAGAAGGACAGTGGTTTGAATTCCGGCATCCCATATGGTCCCCCGAGCCTGCCAGGAGCGATTTCTAAGCACAGAGCCAGGAGTAACCCCTGAGCACTGCTGGGTATGACCCAAAAACCAAAAACCAAAAAACAAAACAAAATAACCCACCAAAATCTCTTTAAAATTTGAAATTATTCTCTCTCCTAATGTTTATCCTTGCAAACAAACATAGACAAGATTAGTTGTCAATCAGATCTACAGAAAGGCTATGGCTTCTTAGAGGAGAACCCATATCACCCTCCCACTTACTTGTTATAGATGAGTGTGTAAGCCCAGCTTCTTCTGCTGGAGCAGCCCATTAGCACTATGGAGAGGAATCTAAAGCCTGAATCCTGTTAAGAATAGAAGAGAGGGGCACTAGAGCGATAGCAGAGCAGTAAGGCATTTGCCTTGTACACAGCCAACACAGGATGGACCCTGGTTTGAATCCTAGCATCCCTTGTGGTCCCCCAAGCCTGCCAGTAGTGACTTTTGAGTGCAGAGCCAGAAGTAACACCTGAGCACTATTGGGTATGACCCAAAAACAAAAACAAATGGAAGAGAGGAACAGAAAACATCTGCAGATGTCATTGAGCTGCTGAATCAACCTACTTTCTGGAGTAGGTTATATGACACACAGTAATTTAAAGCTCTTTGAGGAGAGGTGGGATAACTCAGCAGCAGTAGCTCAGCCTTACAAGGTCTCGAGTTAAACCCCCAATGCCTCCCATATTCACCAACCACAGTCTCTGCAGTCTTGCTCTCTGGAAGCCCCACACTCTGTCAGGTAGTACTTATCTCCAGTACACAGCCAGGTGTGTGGATCCCATAACTAAAGATGTGTGAGCACTATGGCCAGGTGAATGGATTCCCACAAGCATGTGGGCAAGTACTATAACTAAAAGAATGTGCCCTCAGCAAGCACCAAAGCCAAATGTTCAAGCACAACTGACAGTATATGTATGCCCTGTCACCACACAAACAACAAAACCAAAATCTGAATATAATGAAAACTCCAGTGTTGAATAAAAGCCCTGGATGGTGATGGATGGATGGAGAGGCCTTTCTCTGTTAGCCCAGGCCACACACCTGCAACCCTCTCCAGCCCGTGGGTCTGCAGGTTCAGGGTGGCGGTGAGGAAATCATCCACTGCAGTCAGGCTTCAGGAGATATCAGCTTTATTCAAGGCCCTAGCCACCACAGGTGTGGCCGATCATAACCTTTCAAGCCATCTCCATTATTGGCCCTGTCATCTTAACATGTTTCAGCCATCTTCTCCTGCTGCTTCTCCTTCCATTTCCCTTGAATCCTCTCAATTTATCCTCCCCATCCTCTCCTGCCCCTGAGGCAATCTTTTGTTACCTCCCAAAGACCCCTCTCAGAAATGGGCTGGTCTTACTATCAGGTAAGATCACACAGAAAGAATGGGGATGGGGTAACACTCCAGGAGGAGAGGCATGGATCTATGAAGAATGGCTCTTCTTCTTCCCTGCCCTCTTCTTCTCTGATGGGGCTAGTGGCTCAGGACACTTTCTCTGCAGAGAACCAGTCCTGCTAGGCTGAGCAGAATAGCAGAACTTGTTGCCTCTTCCAGGCATGAATTCCCTTCCCTGTCTTCAGCAAGACAAGCCTGGGCCTAGATAATTACCAGAGACTCCCCAGGAAGAGCTGTCATTAATTCTGATGGCAATAAAGGGCCTTGCCAACAAGTCAAGCTAATTTCAGGAAAGTGCTGGGAGGAAGGTCATGGACTGGATCCCAGATTTATTAATAAGACTGAGCTTCATTTGAACCATTCAGGAAATGCCCCTCCATTGCCCCCAGCAAGCAGCCACAGGTTACTACTTTCTTCTAAAATCATTTGCATCTTCCTCAGATGCGTATATATAAATATGTATCTATATATATTGCTCTTCCCTAGAAAGTAATTAAAGTCACAGTGGCCATAAATACGTAAACAGATTATGGTTTTAATTAAAACCTTCCACCAGGGCTGCAGCTGTTTCTCTTCTCAGACAGGCAGGCGGGACATCCTGGGACTAGAAGCCATCACAAAAATTAGGGGTTCCTGGAGTCAGGGAGATAGCACAATGGTAGGGAGGGCATTGGCCTTGCGTGCAACTGGCATAGACTCAGTCTCTGACACAAATATAGTCCCCTGAGCACTATCGTAATTGGGTGACTGATAGAGAGACTCAGAGAACCAGAGAAATGTTGACATGTTTATGAACTGGCGACTGCTCAGAATTCAGACCCAAATCATTCATTCCTATTTGCTGTTTTATCAGTCTTTTTACAGGGATCTTAAGCAAGGAGCAGCAGCGATGTACAGAAATAGATGGACAATTATTTCCATAATCATTACATGTTGTGCATGTAAACATTTTTTTTTTTGGTTTTTGGGCCACACCCATTTGACGCTCAGGGGTTACTCCTGGCTATGCGCTCAGAAGTCGCTCCTGGCTTGGGGGACCATATGGGACACCGGGGGATCGAACCTCGGTCCGTCCTAGGCTAGTGCTGGCAAGGCAGACACCTTACCTTTAGCGCCACCGCCCGGCCCCGAATGTAAACATTTTTATGAGATTATTATATTACTGACCCTACCCTGATCAGTGATTGTGTCCTACCCTACGGTGTGACCTGGCATTCTGCCCCCACCCTAGGGTGGTACCTGATTCTGCTCCCACCATTGGGTGGTATCTGATCCCACCATTGGGTGGTACCTGATTCTGGGGCATAAAAGCAAGAGTCTGTGGAAGGTGAGGGGCTTTTTCCCTGGGGCCTATTCTTAGGCCTTTTGGCTTTGGCCTCTTCATGGAATAAAGAGCTGTTTTCTTCGGAAGCCTGACTGCCTATTGGCTGAACAGGGTAACAGACTCGTGGTCCGAGCTGGAGGAGAAAGGCCTCATCCTCCATCCCTCTATCAGTCAACCTCATCAGGGGCTGATTTGCAACAATTATACAGTTCATTGACCATAGTATTTCCTAGAACATAATCCAGAAGGTCTCTTATAGTTTTTCTCGAAATTTAGGGACAAGATGGTTGCATTTACTGGTGCATTGTCACACCACCAGGAGTGATACCTAAGTACAGAGATCAGAGTAAGCCCTCAGTACCATCAGGCATGCCCCCCTCCAAGCCAAACTAAATTGAAATAAAAAATAATTAAAGGAAAAGAATGAGTGATTCTGATTGCTACCTAAGCCATGATATTAGAGGTTAGATGAGAAGAGATCCTTAGGGGGCACGTTTCCCTGTGAGGGAGGCAAGGCAAAGCATGTAGGGGGTTATGGAAAAATATCTTACCATAGCCAGCTATGGAAGGGGTTAAGATAATAAATGTTAACTATGCAACAATGAGAGAGAGAGAGAGAGAGAGAGAGAGAGAGAGAGAGAAAAGGGAGAGGGGGAGAGAGAGAGACCACTAAAAACAACCAAACCCACAAACCTAGCAATTTAGGAGCAAGACTGTTCCAGGTTCTGTGCATTACATTATAGGCATTGACTGTGGGTTGGCAAACGCCTTACCCATTGTGCTAAGGCTCTGGTCCCCAAGTATTGACTCTTTAAGGCTCACAGGAACCCAACCAATGGACATTTGATTCATACCTTTCCCCTAAAGTACAGTCCAGTTAAATAATTCAGCCAAGGTCACACAGCTAATAAGTAGTAGAGTCTGATGCTAGAACTTTCTTTCTAACCACTAGGGTGAATGAGGGGGAAGGAAGGAGAAAGTGGGAGGGAGTTTAGCTTCCCAGACAAGTGAGTTTCCTGCTGGAAATAGGAAGCAAAAGCAGTTTCTTGCTAGAGTGTGAGGGAAAAGAGGATGATGTATTGGGGCGGGGGACAGGTAGGAGGAAGGTAAGGGGCACTGAAGTTGCAGAGACTTACTGGAAGGGATGAAAGGCAGCAGTGAGAGAAGGTCCTGAGAAAGCTGTTATGTTTGGTCAGGCTAGGTGATGTCCTTTCCAGTTCTGACTTGCTTACTCTCAGACACACACACTCTTGCTTACACTCAGACACACACACACACTCTCAGTCTGCACACAACCATTAATCACTGGAATGCCAAGCCAAATGCAAGGTACATATACAACTACAGCAGAATCATTTACACAATGTTATGTGTAAACATTGGGATTAAAGGCCTATTACTTCCAACCTGGCATGTCTTTCTTTCCCCTCCTAGATGTATATCTAAGATAAATATATTTTAAAATATAAAAATATTTGTATATATAAAATATATAAAATAAATATATGAATATGTATATTTCAGAACTCAAACATTTTATAGACTCCCACTGGCAGTTGTGAGTAGCCTCTCTCAGGATAGGGGTTGTAAGATAGAAGAGAGAGGATGTGAACAAAAAGTACCTATCCTTGAAGAACTCAATTCTAGGGTTGGGGGGGGGCAGAGAGATAGCATAAGGGGTAAGGTGCTTGCCTTGTGCTACACTGACCTGGGTTCGATCCCCAGCATTCCACAGGGTCCTCTGAGTCCACAGGTCTCTCTTGAATAACACCACTAGGTGTCCCCCTCCCCCCCGGACAAAACCAACAAAAAACTCTCCATATAGGAGTAACTGCCTTGAATGAAGCCAAACAGGGCTTCAATCGAGGGCACCCATATGGTGTTCCCCCAACCCCAAGACTGCCAGGAGGCACGAAAAAACCCTGAGTACTGTCCGGTGTGGCCCAAATCCCCCCCCACCCAAAAAAAACCCAACTTTATCAACTATGGTTTGTGCTGAGTCTTCTGAATACCTAAGGCTGCTCTGGGCGTTGGAAACACCCATGTTGGAAACACCCATGTTGCCATGTTGAGGGCAAAGAAGGGCTGCATGCATACATACCTACATACATGCATGCATACATGCATGCATACATACATACATACATACATACAAGGTATGCCTGGGAAAAGGTCGAGCCAGTCAAGCGAAGAAAAGCTTGGGAGTCGTGGTGAGGTGGCACCGGTAGAAAAAACATTTTCGCAGGACAATCCCGCAGACTCTACCCCGGACTCAGCGCCCGGCGGACCGTGTCCAGCAGAGGGTGCGCGCGGACCGGGCGGGCGCCCGAGCCCTTGAGCCGCCCAGTGCTGGGGACACAGAGCTTAGGGATCCCCCGGGTTTCAACTCACAGGGCCTCCCGCACCCTATGGGTTAGAGGTCATTTTGCAAAGAGCTGTCCCGGGCAGCAGATCTCTTCCCCTAAGTTCCCCTAAGGGCCAGAACTTCAGCCAGGTCCAAAACCTTTCCGGTGGATTATGCTCCTGCCCCGTAGGGCCCCCGGGCGCTGGCATCCTAGACCCTTAGATTGCTCCTCTCCCCACACCTGATTAGGAGGCGCCTTTAATGCCCCTGTTTCTTTAACGCTCGGGGACGTGGGCGGCGGGGGTGGACGCTCCTCTCGCGCTTCCAGAGCCCTTCGCTAACGGCACCGTTATTATTAATATTATAAGCATCAGACCGGCGAGCGCTGTCTGCTCCGAACGGAGCTGCGCGGCTGCCTTCCGAGTCGAAGCTGCCCCCCGCGTGGCTCCGGCCGGCGGACACCGTCGGGGTGACAGGCGCGCGCGCGTCCACCGGGGCGGCCCGGGGCGGTGTGGCGGGCGCAAGGACGCAGGCGGGGGTAAGCGCGGTCTTCCCGGGCCAGGCGGAGTCGGGGAACAAAAGCGTTAGCGGGGAAGCGCGCTTGGGGTGGGGTGGCGCGAGGGTCCGAGTGACCAGGCCAGGCGCCTCGCCCCAGCTGCCCCTCGCGGGGCTCGGAGCTGGATCTCCGTCTGGAATTCAATTCTCTTGATTCTTTGCATTCCCGGCAAGAAATGTAGGGAAGGGTTTTGTTTTATGAGAGAGAGAGAGAGAGAGAGAGAGAGAGAGAGAGAGAGAGAGAGAGAGAGAGAGAGAAGAGAGAGAGAGAAGAGAGGAGAGGAGAGAGAAAGGGGAGAGAGAGAAGAGAGAGAAGAGAGGAGAGGAGAGAGAAAGGGGAGAGAGAGAAGAGAGAAGAGAAAGAGGAGAGAGGAGAGAGAAGAGAAAGGAGAGAGAAGAGAAAGAGGGGAGAGGAGAGAAAGAGTGAGAGGAAGGGAGAGAAGAGAGGAGTGAGAGAGAGAAGAGAGAAGAGAGAGGAGAGAGAAGAGAGGAGAGAGAGGAGAGAGAAGAGAGGAGAGAGGAGAGAGAGAAAGGAGAGAGAAGAGAGAGGGGAGGGAGGGGAGAGAAGAAAAGAGGAGAGAGGAGAGAAAGGAGAGAGAAAGAGAGTGGGAGGGAGGGAGAGAAGAGAGAGAGAGAAGAGGAGAGAGAGAAGAGGAGAGACAGAGAGGGAGAGAGAGAGAGAGAGAGAGAGAGAGAGAGAGAGAGAGAGAGAGAGAGAGAGAGAGAGAGACTGTCTCCTCACCAAAAGCAGAGAGAACCTGA
Organism: Suncus etruscus; assembly: GCF_024139225.1. Classification (NCBI taxonomy): domain Eukaryota; kingdom Metazoa; phylum Chordata; class Mammalia; order Eulipotyphla; family Soricidae; genus Suncus; species Suncus etruscus. The sequence goes on from NC_064848.1 coordinate 12,849,383, forward strand.
ACCCAAAAGGAAGAGAAAACTGAGTATGGGGTTCCTCACCTCACACCCCTCCCCTAGCCGGACAAGATCTCGGGGACCCACTCTCCATCCTTCTGGGCGCACCTCAGTCCCCTCCAAGTCTCTTTGCTGAG